>NC_090745.1:975949-988449 GCF_036898095.1 Palaemon carinicauda | reverse complement strand
CTGTGGGATGGGGGAAAGGTTTCTATAGAACACATTCTTGATGAATAACTTCATTCCGAAAATTTTATTGAATACTCCACTGTTTTGATCTATTTTGTAACTACGACTACGTTTTTGTAGTTGTCTGCATTTTTAAAAATAAGTTTGAAGTGAGCGTGGGTGGATGAGATATAATTATCTTGTGTGATTATACACGGGCCAGGGATAATGCTGTTTTTTGTCCAACACATTCTTTTGTATCATTATAGCTGAGCTAAAAGTAAAAGAGAGAGAGAGAGAGAGAGAGAGAGAGAGAGAGAGAGAGACGGAGAGAGAGAGAGAGAGAGAGAGAGAGAGAGAGAGAGCTATAGAATTAGTATACTTTACATCGCAATAGTTCAGTTCAAATCTAATAACTTCCATAATAAAACCAGAAACCTTTACCATTTCAGTTCCACTAGAGTCCTGGAAGTGGTGTCAGATGCTCTCTATCCCAGCCAGTTATATGCATGATTGTTTGTGCAACATCAATTGCTCTCACTGCCTCCAAGCTATAGTTAAACAATTTAGACAGATATATGGGCATTCCGGTAGATGAGACGAGATATAATACTACCTCTACGTTTACCCAGTCCCGAATTCTGGTTGCAAATCAAATTTAGTCAGGCATTTTATATCGGCCACTGTATAAGTTTATTCCACAGCAAATTTAATAGATTTGTCCACACGGGAGTCGAAATTAAATTCTCTCTCTCTCTCTCTCTCTCTCTCTCTCTCTCTCTCTCTCTCTCCTCTCTCTCTCTCTCTCTCTCTCTCTCGTTTCTTCGAGTTAACAGAAACCGTAGTGTGTACCTAACTAGCTAAGACATAATGTCAATTGTATATTATTCCAGATCCGTTGAGATAATACCTAGTCAGTTTTTATCGTCAAACAGTTTGGTTTTAAGAATGTAACGAAAATCTTTAAAGCCTGTTTTTCTTGATATGGTATGAACTTCTCTATAGCTTGTAATGTACGCATATTCGTTTGGGTAAAGCAAAAACAGTAAGTGTACACATAACGGAATGCTCAGGTGAGACATAGAAAACCTGATAAGTATAAAGGACGATAGTCATAAATAATTACATTCAACTTGTATTTGAGTTTCATGCCTTAATCTTGAAAAATTCTGTTAGAGAGTGAGTGAGTGAGTTTCAAATTTCTTTGCCCATATTTTTCCGCAATGATGTATAACGAAGCCCTTCTTTGTAATGGAATGCTCTTCTAACATTGGCATTTGTCAATTTACTCATCTGGCCAGGGCACCTGCTACCCGTTGAGATACTACCTCTAGAGAGTTATGGGGTCTTTTGACTGGCTAGACAGTTCTTTATTGGATCCTTCTCTCTGGTTACGGTTCATTTTCACCTTTGCCTACACATACACCGAATAGTCTGGCCTATTCTTTACAGATTCTCCTGTCCTCATACACCTGACAACACTGAGATTACCAAACAATACTTAATCAAGTTAACTACTGCACTGTATTGTATAGTGGCCACTTTCCTCTTGTTAAGGGTAGAAGAGAGACTTTAGCTATGGTCAGCAGCTCTTCTAGGAGAATGACACTCCAAAATCAAAACCATTGTTCTCTAGTCTTGGCTAGTGCCATAGCATCTGTACCATGGTATTCCACTGTCTTGGGTTAGACTTCTCTTGCTTGAGGGTACACTCGGGCACGCTGTTCTGTCTTGTTTCTTTTCCTCTTGTTTTATTAAAGTTTATATTGTTGTATATTGGATATTTATTTTAATGTTGGTTACTCTTCACAAAGATTTTATTTTTCCTTGTTTCCTTTCCTCACTGGGCTGTTTTCCCTGTTGGAGCCCCTGGGCTTATAGCATCCTGCTATTCCAACTAGGGTTGTAGCTTAGCTAGTAATGATTTAATAATAACGGTATTTGCAACCCCTGTGAATTGAATGCTTCATAATTCCCGATTTTTCGAATGAAATCAGGCTGGTGCCTTTTTTATGTACATTTTTCTTGACAAAGTTGTTGATCTTGGCAAGAATGTTATCCTGAGTAGGTTTATCAGAATGAGGGTCAAGTTATTGATAACACTCTACATCCATGTCACGCGGACGAAGTTCTTTTGGGCCCCACTACTAACTAGTTAAATGTACGTTGAATATAGCACTACCATTCACTAGATCTTCGTAAATATGTACGTGGTTCATTGGTGAAAGTTTTCAGAAGCTACAGAACATTGCCTTTGTTTTTTATAAGTAGGTTCACCGTGGCGTCAACTCCCAGCACTGTGGGAAGACACAAAGAAACTCTTTGTTTCAACTGCACTCGAGTCGTGAAGGTCGCTTCGCGTTCGTCAAAGGGAACGCTGGCCTATGTGACACCTGGTTTTCTTATGTCGACGATGAAGTTTTAAAAACGTAAATTACCATTGAGCGAGAGAGAATTATCCTCAAAGGTTAACCGTAGTCTTCATTTCATGTGGGAGGGAGCACACTTGCGCCACTGGATAGGAGGAGAGCCAGCGATGGTATATTGGAAACTGGAAGCAGAGGGGAAGTATGTTGGTGGGGAGGGGTTTATTATTGGGGTACCAGGGATGGGGAAGGGTTGGTGCTGATGTTGGAGGGAAACGGGTGTGTGGGGTGTACAGTTGCTTCCAGCTGACTCTGTACCCGGGGGAGTGACTATTGATCTGTGACGTAACTCTGACGTCACCCCTCCTCCCATTCCCTCTCCCTCTGCTCCCCGTCTCCACCACCTCTTGTCATCTCTCGTACCCTTCCATATGGTCTCCTTGCACAGCAACCATATCAACCAACATTGCCAGAGAAAACAGGGCTTCATGTCATAACCATACGACAGTTAGGAGATTTATTTATTTTTTTCTAAACTTCAGTATCGTGGCGAAAGAACCTCTTGAAAGTTTCTTTTGAGGTAAATGGATGTTTGCGATCTTGTTGCACAATAGATTGCATTACGTAAATGGGATTTCAATCAACGCCAGTGTCAGGCCCGCATTAATGTAATCAACTTAATTTTTTTTTTACTCTGCTCTAGCATGGTTGGGAGGTTGAACTATCTATTCGAAATATTCATCGAAAAGCTTAGATCCTTGGCTATTCAGTCGCTGACGGTCTTTTTATATATATATATATATATATATATATATATATATATATATATATATATATATATATATATAATTTATATTTATAAATATAAATTATATATTTATATTTATATTTATATAATATATATTATATATACTATATATATATATATATATATATGTATGTATGTATGTATGTATGTATGTATGTATGTATGTATATATATATATATATATAATATATATATGTATGTATGTATGTTAAAATAAGTTTTTTTAAATAGTTAGCGAAGCTTGGTTGTTCATATAGTAAACGACCCTCTAGCTTTTCCTCCTAAATATGAGTGTGTCCCAATCGTTGATGATAAAGTAACCCCCTAATGATTGATTCGGGTTAGGGGAATCGAGAGAGAGAGAGAGAGAGAGAGAGAGAGAGAAGAGAGAGAGAGAGAGGAGAGAGAGATGAGCCTTTGTTTTGCTTCGTTTAAAATATCACTCGTAAGATTGTGTTGGCTCCAATGAAACTTTTCTAATCTCCGATTGATGAAGAGAACTTTTTTTTGAGATTTACTTGGCACGGTTGGCTTCTTACGTTACATTACATTTTCCCATCAAGATACTTCATGTACCCCCTTCTCCTCTCTCTCTCTCTCTCTCTCCTCCTCTCTCTCTCTCTCTCCTCTCTCCCTCTCTCTCTCTCTCTTAACATGCATAAAATAGTTTTAGATTCTTTGGTAGTTGTGGAATAACAGTGAGATACCCACGCAGATCAGCCTTTCTTTCGTGTGGCGCTATTAGTTTTCTCGGAATACTTGTTCAGAGGAATGGGAATACTGCGAAGGTGCCACACGGTAAACTTCTCTTTTCTCCCCCCTAAAAATTCAACTCCCTCACTCCCCCCTTCCCTATCTCGCGGACCACCACCACCACCACCACCTACCTCCCTCCCTCCCTCCCTCCTCGGCATCGTATTAAATGCGCACTCTGCCCGTGTGTGTTCACTGTGTTGCCTGGACTGGTAGTCTCGTCCGGAGATTCGGCCCAGTTGCACTGTTGCTCCCAACAGTTGCTTTGACCGCTGCTGGTGGCAGTAGAAGTAGCAGTAGCGTTGGCAGCGACGCCACTGCATTCTCTGATTATAATGGCGTTGCTTTTGGTGCACTGCTGCCTTCCATGCAACCACAACTATTACCTTCTTGTTTTGGGAGAGTTTTCGCCATTTTTATTTGTCACCCTTTTGCTTTTAAAAACTTAAGCAATATTAGATGGATAAGTATTGTCCTTGGTAATTGATTGATAACAAGTTCTTTCGTTGTACATTTTTATCAGAAGAGTAATTCGGATAAAACAGGAAAAAAATACCATTAAATTTTATTTCAACATTGTTGAGTATTTAAGATGCCGCTTTGTATTATCTTTATGATCATGTTAATGTTGCCATGGTATGCGTTCTGTTATTATATATATATATATATATATATATATATATATAATATATATATATATATATATATATACATATATATATATATATATATATATATATATATATATACATACATACATACATACATACTACACCTTTTGACGCTAAGGACCTCTTGTTAGATTTTGCCAGTCGTGTCTATCTGGATCTTTTAATTCAATACTTCCCCATTCATCATCTAAATTTTACTTCACGCTTCATAGTTCCGCAACCATGTAGACCTGGGTCTTCCAACTCTTCTAGTTCCTCGTAGAGCCCAGTTAAACGTTTGATGACCTAATTATATATATATATATAATATATATATATATTATATATATATATATATATACTATATATTATAGTATATATATATATATTTGTGTATATATTTGTATATATGAATGAATAGATGAAAACCAATATAAGGTGAAGTGTCCTATTCATTTTCATAAATCATCGTTAAAATAACTGGAAAAATGTCGGCCCCCCCCCCCCCCCCACACACACTGCCTAATAAATATAATTCTCAGAAAAATTCATTACCTAAATTATCTTTTCTATTTAATGTTTGAAGCTTTGGTTGTACAGTTGGACACAGGAGTCCCTGGTACAACTTGCTCAGAAAGTGACCAGAAAGATGATGTAGGGAGAGATGGTTTTCCAGTGTCCAAGTGTACGCTTTCTTTTAGTTCATTTTTCAACAGATCCTTAGTTATATATATATATATATATACACATACATATATATATAATTTATATGTATATATATATATATGTATATATTATATATATGTATATATATATATATATATATATATATATATATATATATATATACTGTATATATAAACGTTTTCTGTTAACGTTAATGCCAACGTCATTTTTGTATGGACCACGTACCCAGCGATCAAGTCCAATCCGGGATCACGCACTGTACATTTGTTCTAGTTCTCTGATTTTTCATTCGGTAGTTATCATATCCAGCCCCGAGTGTATTTTAACTTTTAGGAGTAATTAAATTGACCGTAATTTTGTATTTATTCACCATTATCCACATGTAAATAACTATCGGGTGATTTTTCCCTTTTACTTTACATCTTGTGGATAGTAGGTACGTGCATGATGAACCAAGTTATTTCTTAAGACTGCATGTTAACCAAATATTTTTTTTTAAAGATAGAAAGAGAAAAGATTGTAAATTGAGATTTACTTTATATTCTTTTACTTACCAATAAACATAATTTATAAGCAATTAGAGAGAAGTTTCATTTTTTTTTTACCAAGTACCATTGAAATTTTCTGGTTAAAGTAAACAAGATTTTTCGATCACTAACTTACGATTATGAGATGTTTTGTAAAGAATAAGTTATAAAAAGATTGTCCTATGAAATTGAAATATGAAAAGCTAAACATGGCATCATGAAAACATCGTAAACATTTGAATAAGTTTGAAGAAATGACTCTTAAAAAAGTGCCCCTGGAATAAGGATATAATCGATCCACAGCATTTTACATAAAGATGATTCGCCCAGTATTTGACAAAGCTAGAATACTTTGACCGACCCAGGGTCGTAGTGCCTAAAAGATCTGCAGCGGCGGACAGGTCCTCCTCCTCCTCCTCTCCTCCTCCCCCTCCTCCCCCCCCCCCGGGGGGGGGTTGTGTTTGGTTGCACGTCCAGATGGTATTTATGGCCAACGTCGATGATGATGGTGAATGATGTAGATGCTATGGGATGAAATGGTTAGAGCAGTCCTGGTTGTTGTTGTGCGTGAGTTTTAAAGAGGCTGTTTGGGGCTCACACTCCCCCCCCCCCCCCCTAACGTCAGTAGGGCCATTGGTTACTGGGGTATGAATGGGAACACCAGCTGGGCGTTGATCATCGCCTGAGCCCCAAACTTCCTTGTGCCCTGATACTGTTGGTACAAGGAAAGACTTGAGATTGCGTCCCGCCAGCGTGTGGGATGGGCCAGATTGTTCTACTCCCTCCCTCTCCCCCCCCCCCCCTTCTTTTTTATCATAATCATCAGCATCCCTATAGGGGATATTCTCTTCTTGGCCTTCTCTATCCTGTAGTCTTCTATTTTTATATGGATTTTTTTTTTATCTGAATCTTATTTATGGCCGATGGAATGTCGCTTTGTAGAGATAGAGTAGTATAGATTTTTGAAATCTATTGTGCCTTATTTATCTCTTAATCACCTCATTGATAGGGAATAGTTATTTTTTTAGCTGATAGGAAAGATGGGTGATAGAAGAATGATGGCCGTTAGCGAGCTAAACATGAAAGGGAATGGTTTGGAAAGTTAGTATTTGTAAGAATAATGTAAAGTTTGGTTTGACGACACTTTTATTTCATGTAAAGGTACATTTTTCTAGCATTAAGTTTTATATATATTATTTTACATTATATTTACATGTTAAATTCTCCTGGATTAAAATTTCCCTTAGAAATAATTTTTTTTAGTACAATAGAGGTTTTGAAAACCATGAATATGATATATTGAAACTGCATTCGCTCCGGTTACGTGGTGAGTCCGTATGCGTCATCAGCCTTGCCATTTCGGGATTCTATATTTGCGTCAATCTATATTTCATGTCGTGTGTTGTTGGCGTGATCAGAACATCTGGTATTCAGCATAACCTGTCCGGTTTTTAATTGGCCATCTGTCGTGGCTGCAAAGAATTCAATTGCTGATTTAAAGGTCATTGGAGATCCTTCGGGGCGTTCAAAGTTGTTTTTTGTGCGCTTGGCATATGTGACCAACCTTTAAATGTGACATTTCGTTCAATTCATAAAAAAAAGAAAATCAAGTGGGATAGGCGTGGGACACTGTGCCTGGCCGTCAAATTAATTTCCTTTCTAATTTATCTTAGTGTTACATGTGCTTTTACTTTTGTCTGTGATGATATAAGGTACATTATGCACTTTTAAGGCATTTTAATTTTTAACGATTCAAGACTTGGCTGGTATTGTGTTTGAGCTATCTAATTGGCATGTCCAATCCTCTGACCTTACATATTAATAGAGAGAGAGAGAGAGAGAGAGAGAGAGGAGAGAGAGAGAGAGAGAGAGAGAGGAGAGAGAGAGAGAGAGAGAGAGGTTCCTGAATTTTTCGTTTTGCATTTTATATGGAAAAGAATGTACTGCAAAGTCGAATAACATGTCATAACTTTATAACTCCTTCCGCTCTTTGGAGTTTGTAGAATCTCTCTCTCTCTCTCTCTCTCTCTCACTCTCCTCTCTCTCTCCGTGAAAGGTGTTTTAAGTAATTTCATAAGAGTAAGGAGATGCTTAGTGTATTGTGTGTGAACAAATCTCAAAAGAATAATTTAATCGCGAATGGTGTACATGTATTATAAACGTCAACAAATAGAATCTATTGTAATTTCATAAGTAAAGAGAAAGACCATTTACCTTGTGTTTTATATTTGTATAGAACATTTTTTTTTCTTTTTTTTTTCTTTAAAAGTTTCGTTGTTAGATTTTAGCGGTAATTAACAGAACAAATGAAAATTTAATCAAAATTTCCAATCCCCATATATTTTACATAGGATTTTTAAGGAAATCTTTGAAACAATATTCTGGAAAATGAATTAACTTAGAATGAGATACTGCAATTAAAAAATCTCTCCCGAAGAAATTTGTTCATTGCGTTGGTGACCTGAATTTTACAAGCTTGTAAATGTTACTTAATATAATGCTTGTTTACCGTATATGTTGACCTATTAGAACAGTAGAGAGAGAGAGAGAGAGAGAGAGAGAGATGAGAGAGAGAGAGAGAGAGAGAGAGAGAGAGAGAGAGAGAGGTGGATGGGTTAAGAGGGGGTGGCAGTAGGCTTTAGTAGAAAATTTTGATAGGCCTATTCAATACGCTTATGTATGGATCATGAACCAATGTTTACATACTGTATTTATGCGTTAGGTTTGTTAAGAGGCCGTGGTAGGAGTACATCAGTTATGTACTGTATACATGCTTCTTCAATTCTCCACATCTGTAAATTTTTAACGTTATATCTTTCATTAATCTCCATTCTAAAGAACATGTATTGGAGATCATAGTACATAAATAAATTGTTCCACCTCATTAAACCCTTTCTCCTTCTAATGATATTTCATCTTCCATTGCATATTCCATTCTCATCATCTGCCCTTCTTTAATTTAAATTGTGATATTTCGTGCATTCTGGCAAGCTTTGCAAGTCCTGTTATCTGCTAATAAGGACAGAGTCATCAGCATACTCTAGTTCAGCTAATTTCCTGTTAACTTTCCTGTCTAATCCTTCTCCACCATCCCCAACTGTTCTATGCATTGCAAAAAACAATGAGGAGGATGACCAACATAGGTGACAACACATTGCCTTTGAGTACTCCACTGTTCACTGGAAATTCGTTTGATAGGACTCCGCTAACATTAACTTTGTACTTCCTATGCTCATGAACAGACTTAATGAAATTTAAATATTTAAGAACAACTCCATAAGATCGCAAGGTTCTCCACAAAATTGACCCATCCACCTCTCTCTCTCTCTCTCTCTCTCTCTCTCTCTCTCTCTCTCCTCTCTCTCTCGTCATCTCTCTCTCTCTCTCTACACTGTTCTATCAAATGTTTTTTCATAGTCCCATAAATGCTATCCAAAATGTATTTCCGATATTCTATATATTGCTGTACCACATGTTCTAAAATGAAAATTTGGTCAGTACAACTTCTACCTTTTCAAAATCTTGCCTTGTTCATCTCTCAGCTTTTCATCAATTTTTTCTTTCTAGTCTCTTTAGAATGAGTATACTATATATTTTCATGACAACTGACGCAAGTATTATGCCTCTGTAATTACTGCAATCAGTCAGATATCATTTTTTGCTATTTCATTAATACTCCTAGCTCCCATTCATTAGGTTTTGCCTCTTCACGCTACATTCCTCCAAAATAATCTTGTAAGTATTCTTGGAGTCGCTTCATTTTCGTCCAGTATCATCTCAGCAGTTATTCCATCGTATCCAGGGGCTTTCCATCTCTTTAGTTTTTTAAAGATAGCTTCGACTTTAAACACACGGAATTCATTCATGGGCACATCAAGGTCTTCATCAGCTTCAGGCCTCACAATCAAATTATTCTCCTATTCATGACCTCTAAATTGTTTCATCCAACGTTGCCTTTCTTCATCTTCTGTTGTTATAACCGATCCATCTCTCTTTTTAATGGGTATATGCTTCTTCTTTGTCCAGTAGAGATTTCATTAATAATTCTGTGAACAAAACTTACCATCAAAGCCACTCTCTGAATTCATAGCTTTGTCAGCTTAGTCTTCTTTCCTGTCTAAATATTCTCTCCTCGCTTTTCTTTGACTTCACTACCAATACTGGAATAATTAGCATGCTCTTCTTTATAATTTTCATTACCCTCGAAAATTTTCAAAAATAATTTTCTGTCTGTGTCCTTTTTATAATATCCTAAGTATCATATGATATCCGTGGTTTTATCCTTGTAACTGCCTGTCCCCAAACTTCACTACCAGCTGACTGATATATGTTCTTAATATCACACCATTCTTCATTATTGTCTGCTCTTCGTCTCTTCAAGTCTTTAAGACTGCAAATAGATTCCTACGTTCAATTTCAAATGTTTTTCTATGCTCATCTTCTAAAGCTTAGATATATCAAACCTGGGTATCCTAGCTACATTCTGTTGGGTGCTTTCAGTTTTGATTTCAGTGTGGCAATGAGGAGCTGGTGATTGCTACCAATATCTGCACCTATATAGCTTCTTACATTTCTCCTTCTCTCTTTATTAATGGCTATGTGATCTATTTGATTTTTGTAATTGCCACATACTTAAGTCCATGTATATTTTTGGATGTCCTTATGCTGAAAAAGAGTACCTCCAATAGCAAGATGTTTGTTGAACAAAAACTTTTAAAATTGCCCCATTTTCATTTGTAACTTCGCCAAAACCCTCAACACCCATCACATTCTCTATACCTTGATTATTCCTTCCAACTTTAGCATTGAAGTCACCTATCACATTTTCCATATCTCTCACTGGAATTTCATTTATTACACTGCAGTTCTTCATAGTATTCACATTTTCCTTTCTTTAGGGAAATCATTTATTGGTGCATAGCAAACTATAGTACTCAATATTGCACTGCTTTGATTTAAACTTTGGAAGTATCTATCTATCTATCTCTATCTATCTATCTATCTATATATATATATATATATATAGTATATATATATATATATATATATATATCTATATACTATATATCTATCTATATATATCTATATATATATATATATATATATATATATATATATATATATATATCACCCTCTCTGAATGTGATATATATCTATCTATCTATCTATCTATCTATATATATATAATACATATATATATATATATATATATAATAGAATATATATATATATATATATATTATATATATATTACCCTCTCCGAGTGTGAATACCTTAATGTGGTGAAAGGGTTTGCGTATCGCCATGTTCAACAAAGTTGTACTAGTCAGGGCCACGCAAACTAGGTAGGTTTACTGTGAGCTATCAGACTAAAGTCTTGCTACCATTGCCAATCTGCACTGGCCAACTGACATGTCCGAGGCATTTTCCCTGCAGTGAATTAGAAACGGCGGCATTTGTATATATACAGTAGTATATACAGTGTATATATATATATATATATATATATATATATATATATATTATATATATATATATATATACAGTATTATATATATATATATATATATATATATATATATATATATATATATATATATATGTGTGTGTGTGTGTGTGTATATATGACACATACATGTTCTTAGAATATCTTCTACTTTAGTTTGCTCTCGTATCCATGTTGCACTTTTTCTGTCTCATTTTGTTATTTCAATATTATTGTTCCCATTGTTCTCTGAGTTGTAACTAACTTTTGTTATAAGACTCGTTTCTGATGCAAATGTTGATATTGGTAGAACCATCTGTTTAAATAAGTTTCTTTATAGTGAAAGTGGCATTCTACTTTTCATAATCTCACTTTGTTTAGCCAAGTTCTTCCCATCCCATGCTTATCCTTCTTTTAGATTCGATCTTTTGTCCTGAGGAAACACTTCCTCTCTGTCCTAAGTACACAATTCATTAACAATCTTTAGAAGTAAATCAGTAAATTTTAAGTTGTTGAGGTATTCCCCATTTATATTGATTCCTACACTTTCCCATTTAATTTTTTTTTTTAATCTTCTAGACACGCTGTGAATAATTCAGGAGATGGGGTGTCCCTGTCTAACTCCTTTCTCAATAGGGAAATTCTTACTATCTTTAGGTAGCTTAGAAATGCTGTACTTCATATATAGATATCTTTAAGTGTTCTAACATAAGATTCATTTACTCCTTGTGTTTGAAGGACTTTCATTACTACTGAGCTTTTGACAGAATCAAAAGTTTTCTTGTAGTCTATAAATACCATACACGGGGTTTATATGTGTTGATTTTCCCTTTACCTGGTAATACCATGATATGGTCGATTGTTAAATGCCCACTTCTAAAGCCTTCCTGCTCTCTTTATTGATTAAAATCCAGCTGTTTTTTTCTATTCGGCTTAATATGATCTTTGTATATATTTTATATATTACGGAGATTAAACTTATTGGCGGTAATTTTTCAAGTCTTTTGTGTCTCCCTTTTTGTGAATTAGTAATAATGATAAATAATTTCCAAGCTGTAGGTAGAGAACTTTCTTGCAGACATTTGGTGTAAAGTTCAGCCAGTTTTACCAAAATGAAATCTCCTCCAACTATTATTAATTCAATTGTTAGGCCATCTTCTCCCGCTGCTTTGTCTCTTTTCATAACCTCTAATGTTTCTTTTTTTTTTACGTTTTGTACCGGCTCAAGCGTCTCTTTATATTGGC
>NC_090745.1:968449-970949 GCF_036898095.1 Palaemon carinicauda | reverse complement strand
TTATGAGTCTGGTCTAGTAGTTGTAGAGTAAATGCAGTAGTTTATTCATGATTTTACTTATTTCATTATTTCTATATATATATATATATATATATATATATATATATATATACATACACGTATATATATATATATATATATATATATATATATATATATATATATATATATATATATATATATATATAATGTCTTTTCTGTCAAACTCAGCAGCTTTGCTAGACGTACGACTCCTCGGTCCCCTCGTCCCTCAGGTTGGGGGAGGGGGAGTAGTCATATCCTGGTGAGGGGTTACACTCTTAAACCACAATCTCTCACTAGTGGCTGAAGCTGCTGTGTTGTAGTTAGGAAAGGGGGAGGGTTAAATCTGTGTGTTAATTACTGCATTTAAATATTTTTTTTTATTTGTCCTGTTCAGTAGTGAAGTTATATTGTGATAGAATATTAATTAACTCAAATTTTTTCTTTGGAATTAATTTTGTTCAAGTTTATGATTTTCTCGATTTTTTCGTATACATGCTAGTAAAATGTTGGCAAGTCATCGTATAGGAAAGATAGATAGATAGATAAATAGATAGATAGATATACGTAGATAGATATAGATCATTGTTATTCTTTATATATTTCCTAGATTTTTAATGACCGTTTTATCTGTTTGACATTTTCATATTAACAAAAAAGGAATAAAAATTATCGAAATAATCTCGTCGATATTAAAGGTTTCAATCTTCTTCCTTTGATTTAATGGCTTTTACGCATTGCAAATTACGAGGTAAGTGAGATAGTGATATCATATGGGTATGTAGACATAACTCTCCAGTTAATTATTTTATGGATACTGCGTTCGCTTTCCCAGCAATTAAATTTTGCCGCCTTTCAGTAATGGTATGAAATTATTTTTACACAATTTATTGCTCGACAGTCAAGTCTCTCTCTCTCTCTCTCTCTCTCTCTCTCTCTCTCTCTCTCTCTCTCTCTCATCTCTCGTATCAAATTACTTTCAGCATTGCGAGTCCAACTCGGTACAACAAAACCACATCTACTGCTGTACCCTTTGGCCAGTCGTTTCCGTGCGTAATGAAATCTAACACATTTGGTTGTTTCTAGATAAACTCGCCATATTTGCGATACAATGCTAGAGGGTACTAGTGTACGCGACCCGTCAAAAACTACGGCTAAATATTTAGAAATGCTCGCGCTCACAGATTCATCCTTTTCTATCCACCCCTCTTTCCAAACGGCAAGATAGTTGTGGTTTGTAAGTGTACCTCTCATGGTACGTTTTCTCACCAAGGAATGACTACTCCGCTGAGCGTGACCGGAATACACACACACACACACACACACACACATATATATATATATATATATATATGTGTGTGGGTGTGTGTGTGTGTGTACCCAGGCACATGCTCTTTATTATGCAGATAAGAATAAAAAAGTGAAAATTTATCTGATTGTTTATATTTAATGCTAACGTGTATTTTTAATCTAATGAAAGTTGTAGCCTGAGTTTTGTGTGCATCCTTATGTATGTCCACGTGCTCTTGACTTGTCAGACTTCATCTCCAAACCTCCAGCTGCTGTAAAGGAAAGAAATGCAGAGATTATTGGAGTAGGAAATTTCAGTTTGTGCCATGTTGGGGGATTTTATGTCCAATAACCTTCTGTGGCGTGTCTTAGCGTTTCTCCTGAGTTTAGTGGAATCGGTTTAGCATAATACTCTTGTTACGTCAGCGCTCTCTCTCTCTCTCTCTCTCTCTCTCTCTCTCTCTCTCTCTCTCTCTCTCTCTCAGAAAAAAGATTACTTCATATTCTGAGCTGTTCCTGCGTAGTCATAACGAGTACTGTAATCGAGGACGCCTGCATGAATTTTATACTCACAGTACACGCGGGGATCTATATTACGCAGGGCAATGTATTTTTACGTGTATTTGCTATGTTCATATACGTGTAAATGTTTTCTTGTATAATTTTTCAGACGTCTGCGTGCTTATTTTCGATATTAAAATCACATATACTTACAGACAATATTCTGTATATGTACACCCTTTTATTTAAGCATTTATGTATCAGTTTCTGAGTGAGATACATTACAGGGCGAAAGACTTTGTGTATCGCCATGATCAACAAAGCTGTAGGTTACTAGTCAGGGACAACCATGCAAGGTTGGTTTGCAGTGAGCGATCAGGCAAAACTCTCCAACCATCACAATTCCCGCACTTGGCCAGCTTGGGGAAGAAAACTGGCCAAACCTCAGACATGACTAAGGACATGTTTGAGTCCTTTATCCTGCAGTGGAATAGAAACGGCTGCATTTGTTATTGTTCTTGTTGTACTGTGTATTTATTGAAATATATTTTTTGTATTAAAGCTTGTTTATTGATAAATTATTGAACGTTTAAAATCCTGTGGATAGAACAGTGATTTTAATATTAAAATTCATATTTTTACTGTAAAAATATACTGCTATTCTTATCATTTTGGTGTTTTAATCCTT
>NC_090745.1:943411-967949 GCF_036898095.1 Palaemon carinicauda | reverse complement strand
TTTCAACGACGTTTGTTAGAGTAGTTATTATTTTCTGTACTTCTTGAAGGGTTTCTTATTTGTGTTGCGATGTTTACTATTTGGTGTAAGTAGTAAATAAAGATGTTATGTATTGAAATTCTACTTTGGTTGTATATCGTTTGGTCATTCTTCTGTTGAAATTAGTTAAATATTAAAATATTTAGCTTATAATAAACAAAATTATGAAATGCAAACGTCAACATAAGTGAACATTTGTTTTAGAATATATTGGTTATTTTTCATATTTATTCAATGAAAATACAACACCTGGAGTTGTATACTGATAGGTGTTTAGTGATGAGAACCGAAATTTTTTTTGTAAAAGAAAAAAAAATTTAAACTTACTGACTTGGATTTTATGTAAACTCGTTTGATGCTGACTGGTTTCATAAAGGTGTATTTATCATTATTACTTTCCTTGCGTAGGTAATTGGTAACATCCACCCTTTCAAAATTACCAAAACAAACATCTAACTCCAGTAAACATACTACACCTTAAACTCTCTCTCTCTCTCTCTCTCTCTCTCTCTCTCTCTCTCGTAATGGTTTTCAATTCTTATCTTGGCTTAAGACGCGAGAAAAATGCTACTGACCGGAATTAGGTTAAAACGTGCGTGAAACATAAACCCGTTTCTAATCGGCAACTTATGTCTGATTAGCTAGCGTGGAATTTTACTGTTTTTTTTCTCTCCCTCTCTCTCTATTTTTAGTTTCTTATGTTGTAACCTAGAGATTACGAGGTGGAATCCAGTGCACCGTTGATTGAAGGCGTGGATATATTTACGTGAGCAGAAAGCTTTTAGGACGTTATTTTTTAGAGAAGTTTTGTTACTGTGTAAGTACGGAGTTGACGAAATAGGTGTAGGGTTGTTTCAGTCAAAAGTTGACGAAATAGGCAAGGTGTACAGTTGTGTAAGCATAAAGTTGACTAAATAAAGTGTAGGGTTGTGTCAGTATAAAGTTGAAATAGGGTGTAGGGTTGTGTCAGTTTAAAGTTGAAATAGGGTGTAGGGTTGTGTCAGTTTAAAGTTGAAATAGGGTGTAGGGTTGTGTCAGTATGAAGTTGAAATAGGGTGTAGGGTTGTGTAAGCATAAAGTTGACGGTGGTGGCCGATGTGGTAACGTCCCTGACTGGTGAACGTCCGCTTAAACTCTTTAGTTCCTTTGGTCGGTGCAACCTCTCCATCTTTGTGAGCTGAGAATGGGGTTTTTGGAGAGCCTATGGGTCTATCTGCCGAGTCATCAGCAGCCGTTGCCTGGCCCCCATTGGTCCTAGCTTAGAAGGGGGGGGGGGGGGCGCTTGGCCACTGATATGTTCATATGGTCAGTCAATAGGGCATTGTCCTGCTCGTAAGGACAACGTCATTGTCCCTTGCCCCTGCCATTCATGAACGGTCTTTAAAAAACATAGACCAGGGATTAAGGTTGTTTCGTTATAAAGTTGACGAAATAGGGTGTAGGAGTTAAGTTGGATATATGTTAATATACCGTAGGGAAGATTTTTATAAACTTCAAATCTTCTGTAATTTTCTCGAAATACAGCTATAAAACCGAGTAACTGTAACTGTACGTGAATAATTCTTGTATTTTTAATTTTTGAAATCTTTATCATTAAATTATTTTTCTATTCATTAGACGCTCACATGCAAGGCTTTCTATTGTTTTAATTGTATTCTAATATGCATTATTTTCCTTCATTTTAATATACATATTACTGTTTCTATTTTTAACATTGATTACTAAAAGGATTATACAAGTAATACGTCATGAAAATTTTATTTAGATTCTTAAATGACAATATTAAACTCTCTGCTCGTCTATTTAAAAATATTCCACTTACTGATAAATATGATAAGGATTTTATGGTCACGTCTAAAACATTTTCTTTGCATCCCAGCCAATGGCTAGGAGAATTAATGGCCTTTACTTTTCCAGTTACTTTTAAAGCCTTATTTATCTTGCATTCAAAGCTCATCCAATGGCTAGGAGAAGTAATACTAAAGCCTTCTTTCTTTGCAATCAATGTTTTTCCAGGCAAGGTTAAACCTCTATTTTCTTTGCGTTCAATGTTTTTCCTGGCAAATTTAAGCCTCTATTTTCTTCCCATTCAATGTTTTTGAAGGTAAGGCTAAAGCCCTATTTTCTTTGCATTCAAAGCCCCATCCATTGAAAAGGGAAAGTAATTCCTTTCGTTTTTTCCAGGCGATGCTGACTACAAGCCCTATGTCTCATCAGAATGCGACATCAAGTCTTTGGAAATCGAAGGAGACGAGGACTTCCTCATCTTGGCCTGTGACGGTCTCTGGGACACGCTGTCTCCTGAAGATGCTGTCAACGTCGTCTATGCCTATCTCACGCACAATAACGGTAAGTGGTTTTGTATATTATAAAGACTTCTTGTTGAATTGTGAACAGTTCAGTAAATAGCTTGAGATAAATAGGAAATTGGGAGTTGAATGGCAGGACAGGATTAGAAATAAAAATACAAGAGAGATTACGCGAGTGCCATATGTGGATGAGATGGTTTGGGCATGCTCTTCGCACTCCCCAAGAGAGATTAATTCTTCAAACTTTCAACTGAGCTCCACAAGGCACTATAAGAGTTGAAAGACCCAGGCCTACGTGGCTGAGGACTATGAAGCGTGATGTGGGAGGTGATGAATGGAGAAGTGATGATTTAAAAGCTCAAGATAGAGACGACTGGCGAAATCTAACCGAGGCCCTTTGCATCAATAGGCGTGGGAGGAGATAATGATAATGATGATATAAGAAATTTAAGTTTTGTAGCTTCCATATTTAGAGATTATTGTATAAAAGTAAATGCATAACACAGATTCTTATGTATTGAATCAGCATTCCTGAAACTTTCGAATTCAGCCCAAAAGTAATTTTTATGATACAGTGTTGGTTTTAGATATTAAGTGATAGTTCACATCTGGTACATAAAAACGTCTTAATGTTTATATAGATATTGATATAGACTTCTTTCATAAATCATAAAATCCCTTTCATACACCATACAGTTTTTATGATAACTGAATATTTAAGAGACTTCATGGTTTTTTATATAGGTGAACAAAAAATATAAGCTTAACCATGTAGAGGTTGCGAGACATATATATAAAAAATTCTTTATACCAAAAGCATCTATATCATGTTGAGAAAAGTCAAATTGGGAAAAGATCCTTTATTTAATATACCGAAAAAATCGCAGTTTTTTCCGAGAACGAGATTAATTTAGGTATGGTATAAGTGTTTTTTCCAATGGTAAAATATTATTGTAAATCTATTGTACTACCACTAGAGAATTATGGGGTCCTTTGACTGGAAGACAGTACTACATTGGATCTTTATCTCTGGTTACTGTTAATTTTCCCTTTGCCTACACATACACCGAATAGTCTGGCATATTCTTTACAGATTCCCCTCTGTCCTCGTACACTCGACAAAATTGAGATTACTAAACAATTCTTACTCGCTCAAGGGGTTAACTACTGCACTGTAATTGTTCAGTGGCTACTTTCCTTTTGGTAAGGGTAGAAGAGAGACTTTAACTATGGTAAGCAGCTCTTTTAAGAGAAAGACACTCCAAAATCAAACCAGTGTTCTCTAGTCTTTGGTAGTGCCATAGCCTCTGTACCCTGGTCTTCCACTTTCTTGGGTTAGAGCTCTCTTGCTTGAGGGTACACTCGGGCACGCTATTCTATCTAATTTCTCTTTCTTGTTTTGTTAAAGTTTTTATAGTTTATATAGGAAATATTTATTTTAATGTTGTTATCCTTCAAATATTTTTTTTTACTTTTTTCCTTTCCTCACTTAGCTATTTTCCCTGTTGGTGCCCCTGGGCTTATAGCATCCTGCTTTTCCAACTAGGGTTGTAACTTAGCAAGTAAACATAATAATAATAATAATAATGATAATATCCCTTATATTTTATTCATTATAAGAACAACCCATGAACATTTTATATATTGAGGCCAAATTTTAGCTGTTGAAATATTAGTAATCATATTTCAAAATAGAGAACTGATGCTATGGTAACTAATCACCCAGGATTTAGTATCAAACAAAAAATATTTTTTTCACAGAATGCTGCTCCTGAAACAAATAATGTAAGCAATTCGGGACATTTATACTTTAGATGTAACAATCTAATTCCGCCTTTCTTACGGCATTAGTGAGTTTTAAAACTGTATTTGAAAGAAAACTTTAATAGAATTATTCGTTAGTATAAGACAAAGCTATTTGTGTCTGGAGAGAAGGCTAGTCGCCTTTAAAACTTGTAATAGTTTCCCATTCAAATTTAACGTTCATGATAGAAAACGAATCAGATCTCTTGAGAAGGGTAACATTTATAATTATGTATAATCATAGAAAATAAACTCCTAATAGTAATTGTTGTTAAGAAAAAAAATCCATTTTAGAAAAAAATTGCAATATTTTAAAATGAATTACTAGATTGCAAAATTTCTCATTCTATTAAAATGTAATTAACTCTGTTCATCACGTTTTCTTCCTTACTTTTTGATGACATCAAAGAAAATTGGTCTTTCAAGAAGAACTAGGGTAAACTAAAATATCCTTGTATTTAATGCGGAATAAAGTTATTTAATATTTTTAAAACTGAATTCGATGTGACTCATGAATTGAAAATGATATAAACTAATGTATTTTCATGAAATCCCCATAGATTGGCTATATAATTCACTCCAAGCACGATTTTACCATATGGAGGTGACATTTGCATCAAATCAATGTATTTCGTTTTAAGTAAGTGCTTTAGAAACATGAGTAGACATGGACTTGCATTAATGAGGTCTTGGTATCTATCCTTGACATACCGAATATGTCTTGGACACTAGTTTTTACGTTTCTCTCTCTCTCTCTCTCTCTCTCTCTCTCTCTCTCTCTCTCTGCAAATTTAATATTTTTTCTAAATCTTTTCTTTTTCATGACAATATTATATAGTTTGTGTTTATTATTTACGTCCCTTTGAGTTTAAATTTGTTACCCTCTATTTTCCTTAATCTTTTCCTTTTAATTACAGTTTTTGAAGAAACTTATTAACTAGGTTTATAATGTTTTCTCATTAGGAGTTATAGTAATAATACAATTCCCTCTTCAATGGCAGGGTTTATTTATTTGTACATATTAAAGTTCGTGTCATGTTTAGATGCTTTACTTCATGTTCTGGCCATGAACTCTGAACATTGTGTAAATTATTATTATTATTATTATTATTATTATTATTATTATTATTATTTATTATTATTTTTATTTATTATTATTTTTATTTTATTATTATTCTTATTATTTTTATTATTTTATTTTTATTGTTATTTTTATTATTATTATTATAATTATTATTATTATTATTATTATTATTATTTTTTTTTTTTATTACTTGCCAAGTTACAACCCTAGTTGGAAGAGCAGGATAGTATAACCCCAAGGTCTCTAACAGGGAGAAATAACCCAATGAGGAAAGGAAGTAAGGAAACAGATAGAATAGTGTGCCTGAATGTACCCTCAAGCAAGAGAACCCTACCCCAAAAGAGTGGAAAACCATGGCACAGAGGCTATGGCACTATCCAAGCCTAGAGAACAATGGTTCTGCTGTTTGTCGATTATTACAATGTCATTACTATTTTGAATTCGCAACTTTCTGCTAGCATTTGTCTGAAAGCTCTTGCTATTTCCTCAAGGAATTTTTGGAGCGTGGCTGTGTGAAACCCTCTCCCCTGTTGTGTGTTGTTAGTTTAACAACTTCAGCCATTCAAAAATATATAACATCAATAAATGCAGCAGTTTCTATTTCACTGAAAGACAGAGACCCCAGATATGTCAATTCATGTCTGGGGTTTGGCCAGTTTTCATCACCAGGCTGACTAGTGCAGATTGGTGATGGGGGGAGACTTAGTTATGATCGCTCACAACAAACCAACCTAGTAAGGGGGGCCGTGACTAGTACAGCTTTGCTGATCATGTCGATACACAAACCCTTTCACCACGTTAAGGTAGCCCCACTTGGAATTGGTTTCAAACAATATAAAAATGTGCATAATCATATATTTAAAAAATACACCAAAACACTGTAACGTTTTATTCCCATATGCTGTATGTAATAACAAATGGATTCTATAAAAATATTAGTAGTTAACGATAGTAAATGGCGATGATAACTATTTTTTAACAAAGGATCAAAATTAATGTTTTCATCATTTCCACTCACTTCCATTCAAACACTTCAGATTGAACATGTCTGCGCCGTCAGCTGCCACCCCTCCATTCTCTCTCACGGCCATTTCCTCTGAACTTTTAAAATTCTCTCTCTCTCTCTCTCTCTCTCTCTCTCTCTCTCTCTCTCAGAGAGAGTGTGAAATTCATTTTAGGTTTAAGGGGTTAACAATTATGACGGTATTTTAGTGGTAAAGGCTAGACTCTAAGCTGGAAAAAGACAATATTACTTATCGGTTTGATATCTGTATTAGATTTCAAAGTGGTATAATTTTTCCATTCTGTATAGTGGTGGATAACGGGGTTGGGTGGGGTGTGGCACTTTAGCAAGATAGAGACGACTGGCGAAATCTAATCGAGGCCCTTTGCGTCACTATCTAAAACAATAAACAAACTAAAAACCAAAGAGATTTGTAAACACAAACAGATCCCAAAAGAGGAAGCACTAAAGAAAGGAAGAAGCATCAAAATGATGAAAAGGAGACTTGAAACAGGGCGGCAACAGATGTTTGCTTTAAAGGATGAAAATAGAAATGTTATCAACAAAAGAGACGGGGTGATGTCAATAGGCATAGGAGGAGATATTGATGATGACACTGACCACTCTCTTCTCATTTGCTTTCCCATGTATTCACAACAGTTGCCTAATAACCAGATACCTAATTCAATACTTGTATCAATGGGTCTCCTAGGAGGTAAGTCAAGAGGATGTTTAATTCCTATCATTTGGAGATGTGATGGATACTAACATGTCTTTCAAATTGAAGACAAGGTTTATCCTTACCAAGATTCTTGGACATGTGTGCTACCTTGCTAGCGGCACTTTTAGCTTTATTTGAGAAGCAGGTCCTCTGAAAGATATTTAACTTTTAAAATATCTTTGCTTTATGGTTTTAATTAAATATTCTTTTATTCTTTATTTATAAGAAATGATATCGGCGTCAATGAGCTTAGATGTCAGGATGTCAGAAAACCTCATTTCAATCAATCAAATTGAAGATACGAACCCTTTACTCACACGCCCACAAAAATAAAACGAGAGAGAGAGAGAGAGAGAGAGAGAGAGAGAGAGATTTTGTGTTAATGTCAATTTGGAGATTAAGTCAACATTCTTAACTCGGATTTTTAGAGAAGTTGAAAACATTCATATTTGTTTTTAATCAATTTTCCTTTTGAGGCGGATGGAAGAATAAACAGAGTTTTGAAAAAAAAATTTGTATAATTTTTGTTCTCATTCGTGCTGAGGGCACCTGCCGCCTATCGATCTAACAGTCTCTCTCTCTCTCTCTCTCTCTCTCTCTCTCTCTCCTATATGTCTTATTGCGTTCTCTGTATGCCATATTTTTGTCATGAGTTCTGTTAGAAGAAATCTCTCTCTCTCTCTCTCTCTCTCTCTCTCTCTCTCTCTTTCTCTCTCTCTCTCTCTCTCCTCTCTCTCTCTCTTTCTCTCTCTCCTCTCTCTCTCTCTCTCCCTCTCCTATATGTTTTATTGCGTTCTCTGTATGTCGTATTTTTGTCTTGAGTTCTGTTAAAAAGAAATCCTCTCTCTCTCTCTCTCTCTCTCTCTCTCTCTCTCTCTGTGCCTTTGGTGGTCGTAAATATTTACCTCCATTTTAGAGAAACCTGCTTGACGTTTGAAATCCAAGACGCGCCTATAAAGGAAGGCGAAGAGCAAGTAAAGGAAAGGGGTAAAAATAGATAGAATTTAACCAATGTTTTCTACGTTTAATTTTTTTTCTTTTGTGGTTACGAGAGGAAGTTTTTTTTTTAATATATATGAAATCTTAAGTACTCCTGTTGCTTTGATGTAAAATTAATATGTTCGTATAATTTCTCTCTCTCTCTCTCTCTCTCTCTCTCTCTCTCTCTCTCCTTTTGTTATCGAAAAAACACACACACATATATATATATATATATATATAAAATATATATATATATATATATGTAATTCATTATATATATGTGTATATATATATATATATATATGTATAATATATATATATATATATATAAATATATATATATATATATATGTGTGTGTATATATATATAGTATATATATAAATAAATTTCTACCTCATACTTGGGATCGAACGCTAGCCCCTTCTAATGAAAGGCCAGGTCGAAACCAACCATGTCACGAGAGCCCATAAAAGGAAATCCGAACCTGACGCTAATCTAGCTGTCCGAGGATTTACCTGGCGAGACATCAGTCTCTTACCAGCGAGTTTTACCCCGATTTCCCCGGGCCACCCCGTAACACAATTGGTAGTAATTCATTCAAATTACCCCTAATGAGTCAATATGGATAAATATCAACACAACATCGTGTTCAAATAGAAATAAATTTCTCTACCTCATACTTGGGATCGAACGCTAGCCCCCTTCTAATGAAAGGCCAGGTCGAAACCAACCATGTCACGAGAGCCCATAAAAGGAAATCCGAACCTGACGCTAATCTAGCTGTCCGAGGATTTACCTGGCGAGACATCAGTCTCTTACCAGCGAGTTTTACCCCGATTTCCCCGGGCCACCACGTAACACAATTGGTAGTAATTCATTCAAATTACCCCTAATGAGTCAATATGGATAAATATCAACACAACATCGTGTTCAAATAGAAATAAATTTCTACCTCATACTTGGGATCGAACGCTAGCCCCTTCTAATGAAAGGCCAGGTCGAAACCAACCATGTCACGAGAGCCCATAAAAGGAAATCCGAACCTGACGCTAATCTAGCTGTCCGAGGATTTACCTGGCGAGACATCAGTCTCTTACCAGCGAGTTAGAAGGGGCTAGCGTTCGATCCCAAGTATGAGGTAGAAATTTATTTCTATTTGAACACGATGTTGTGTTGATATTTATCCATATTGACTCATTAGGGGTAATTTGAATGAATTACTACCAATTGTGTTACGTGGTGGCCCGGGGAAATCGGGTAAAAACTCGCTGGTAAGAGACTGATGTCTCGCCAGGTAAATCCTCGGACAGCTAGATTAGCGTCAGGTTCGGATTTCCTTTTATGGGCTCTCGTGACATGGTTGGTTTCGACCTGGCCTTTCATTAGAAGGGGCTAGCGTTCGATCCCAAGTATGAGGTAGAAATTTATTTCTATTTGAACACGATGTTGTGTTGATATTTATCCATATTGACTCATTAGGGGTAATTTGAATGAATTACTACCAATTGTGTTACGTGGTGGCCCGGGGGAAATCGGGTAAAACTCGCTGGTAAGAGACTGATGTCTCGCCAGGTAAATCCTCGGACAGCTAGATTAGCGTCAGGTTCGGATTTCCTTTTATGGGCTCTCGTGACATGGTTGGTTTCGACCTGGCCTTTCATTAGAAGGGGCTAGCGTTCGATCCCAAGTATGAGGTAGAAATTTATTTCTATTTGAACACGATGTTGTGTTGATATTTATCCCATATATATATATATATATATATATGGATATATATATATATATATATATATAAATGTCTTGCTTGTTATTATATAGGGAAGACTCATATGCTATTAAAAAAAATGCTGTTTATATTCCAATTTCTAAGAGCATGACCTATCGGAGCATATCACAGTTTTTTATCTGTAATGCTTTATTGAATACTCCTATCGCCTGATCCAGTGCCAGTAACCTTGTGCACGTTCGCTTTGGCACCAGCATTTCTCAATTGGAATTTTCACGACACATATTACATCAGAAAACGTCTCATGCTAGTCGAGGCTTTTTAAGCAGGCATGTAGATGGATAGAAGATAGAAAGAAGAAGAAGAAATGGAAGGTGGATTGGATTGGAAGGAGGTCAGTTAGCGTGAATTGAGAGTTTCGTTTTAATGACCTCTAATCCGTCAATTCTCGTCCAAAACACGTCTTCTGGTTCTTTCGTCTGCATTGAGAGGTGGATATTCTCTGAGGTCTATATTTCTCGGTTTCGATTTGTTCCGTGTTAGTTTAGGATGTTTTTCTAAGCCCTAATGCCTCTATTTATTGTTTCGTGTTAACTGATTGATTTGAGGTCATTGACGCCGATATCGTTTATTGTAAATAAAAAGTAAAAGAATATTCGATTAAAACCGTAATAGCAAAGAAGTCATTTTAAAAGTTAAATATCTTTCGAGAAGACCTGCATCTGAAATAAAGCTGAAAATACCACTAGCAGGGTAGGACACATCATGTCCAAGAATCTTAGCAAAGATGAACGTTAAGGATGTTTCTCTAAGCCCCAAGGTCTATATTTTCTGTTTTGTGTTAGTTAGGGATAAATATGGTATGGAGAGCTTTTCGGTAAACAAAATGAGATTATTAAAATTAAAATGCCACATTCTCAAAAGGGAAAAAGTATTTAAACGGATAGTTCTACCAGTAATAAGTTATGTATCAGAAACTTGGAGTCTTACTCAAGCTAGTTACAACTCAAAGATCTATGGAAAGAATAATGATTGGAATAACACTAAGAGCGAAACAAGAGCAACATGGATACGTGAGCAAACTAAAGTAGAAGAAATTTAACATGTAAGAAAAAAGAAATAGACATGGGCAGGACATGAATTGAGAAGGGTAGATAACAGATGGACATTAAGAATAACAGAATTGGTTCTTAGAAATTGCAGGGAAGAAAGAGAAGACGATGGATTGACGAACTAAGAAAATTTGCGGATATAGCCTGGCTTAGAAAGACCATCGTGGAATTTTATGTGGGTTAAGTGTATAGATGAATTAGTTATTTTATGTTTTGACACATGTAATTATTTTTTTTTCTCTCTCTCTCTCTCTCTCTCTCTCTCTCTCTCTCTCTCTCTCTCTCATGTATTTTATGTGATGAATATTCTCGTAAAGGTTTTTAAAGAACCAAAAGCAAGCGTTAATTTTTTAAACTAATTTTCATACATGTTACACTTTAAAAGGTGGATTTGTCTTATACATCACAGTGATTTATGTCTATGAGAAAAAAATAAAATGGTAAATGACACTCGTAAATGCTACACTTCCGGGTGAAGGCTAACCTCAGGTTTTTTTTTTTTTTTTTTTTTTTTCGTGGCATGACTTTGCTTGCTCCGGGTCGTCTGTGAGACCACCTTTCTTTTTTTAATTAACAGCCGGTTTGGGAGCAGAGAGGTTTTGGTCGTTAGGGGGAAGAAGAAATGTTCATTAGCATGTCAGAAAAAAAAATATCCTTTGTCTGCTTCAAAAGAGCTTGGTTTCGCTTTGTTTGAGCTCCCTAGGTGTCCTTTCCTTTACATCACATCCCATATAGTGCTCTCCTCCCTCTCTTCCCCTTCTCCTCTCTCTCCTTCCCCTTTTCCTCTCTCTCTTCCCCTTCTCCTCCCTCCATATACACCCTCCCTTTATACCTAAACCCCCTCCTTCCCGTCCCCTACTCTATTCCATTATTTCCCATCGAACCCTTGAGAGAGCATTTTTTCTCTCCTGGCGTGCGAGAATTTCAAGTTCCGAATTTCATCTACGCATTTTTCATTTTACTTCCCAAAAACCCTTCTCTCTCTCTCTCCTCTCTCTCTCTCTCTCTCTCTCTCTCTCGTCGTTTGTTCTTGAAGTTACGTGTTCTTTAAGAATAGTTTCTAAATGAAACTGCAAAGTTGTGGAAGTAAATCTATGGTGCTGACAGGTTTTTTTCTCTCTCTCTCTCTCTCTCTCTCTCTCTCTCTCTCTCTCACACACACACACAAAGAAGAGGATTTAGTTATAAAAAGACAATGATCAAGAAATTTGACAATATGTTTAAAATCTGAAAGTTATAGCAACACCACCATCAAATGAATAACATTGAATGCTTCATATTAGCTTGTTATACATTTAGTTAATCTCTTGTATTTTTTCAGCCTCAAATAGTCAACATTGGACGATTTTTCTCTTGATATTTATATTGTGACAAATTTTTTTCGGCCTCACTAAACATTCGAAATAAAAACTTAAAACTGGTTGTTAGCCAATTTTCGAAGGCCAATAACAACCAGGACTAGAATAACACGTTCCAAACAGGTTGTTGTCATACTCCGTGGGGCTTCTAAAGCCCTCCCGAGATCCTCAACGGGGGGGAAATATTGTTGACCATCCTATGACAGCTGTTATTGTAGCGACTGTCCCCTGATATGACGTGGGGAGGTCCTTTGAGCCTTCATCTCATTACATTTCCCCAGAAGCCTATCTTGTCTCTAAATCTCCCTTCGGCAGATGGTGCTCTTCTGTCAGTCTTTGCGCGCGAGCGTGTGCGTTTGTCTGATAGCTTTCAGCATTTACGATTGACAATATTCATCTAAATTGTCAGTAGGTAATAGGTTGGGCTAGGGCACCAGCCACCCGTTGAAATACTACCGCTGGAGCGTTATGGGGTCCGTTGACTGGCCAGACAGTACTAGATTGGATCCTTCTGTGGTTACGGCTTTTTTGCCCCTTGCCTACACATACCGAATAGTCTGGCCTATTCTTTATATACTCTCCTCTGTCATACACCTGACAACACTGAGATTACCAAACAATTCTTCTTCTCTTATGGATTAACTACTGCACTGTAATTGTCCAGTGGCTACTTTCCTCTTGGTAAGGGTAGAAGAGACTCTAGCTATGGTAAGCAGTTCTTCTAGGAGAGGGACACTCCAAAATCAAACCATTGTTCTCTAGTCTTGGGTAGTGCCCTAGCCTCTATACCATGGCTTTCCACTGTCTTGGGGTAGAGTTCTCTTGGTTGAGGGTACACTCGGACACACTATTCTGTCATATTTCTCTTCTCTTGTTTTTTTTTTTTTCAAGTTTTTATAGTTTATATATGAAATATTTACTTTAATGTTATTACTGTTCTTAAAATATGTTATATTAATCGGTAATTACTTTTCTTGTAGTTTTTCATTATTTCCTTTCCTCACTAGGCTATTTTTCCCTGTTGGAGCCCCCGGGCTTTTAGCGTCTTGCTTTTCCAACTAGGGTTGTAGCTTAGAAAGTAGTAATAATAATAATAATAATAATAATAATAATAATAATAATAATAATGATTTGTTTTCATTAGATGAAGTTTTGTGGTCTATGTGTACGAAACTCGTTCCATAGTTACTACCCGCCTAGTAGGTTATAAAATGACCTCCTTTTATTTATTTATTTTTGTTTGTTTGTCAGTTCAGATTACGTCGAAACGTCTTGCTGGATTTTCCCCAAATTTTAACACTGGATAGGTATTATGCTCCGGAAGAACCCATTCAATTTTGGAGGTGATCTGGAGCAAAATCGCAATTCTAATTTTTATTATACAATAGATTCTTTCAGGGTGAACATATGAAAATGGGAAAGCTTGGTCCGTAGACTTGAGTAAATGTTGACAATCTTCATTGGCGAAGTTTTGATATTTGATTGCTCTTTTTACTTTTTTTTTTTCAATGTGAACTAACATCTTTTGATTTCGTTTCGTTATTAAGACTTTTATTTTCTATTACTGTAGTTAGTATAGGCCTAGTCTTTACATATTTTAATTTTTCATAAAAAAATTTTGTGTATAAATATAGATCCCGAATGTTATAATGAGTGAGTATGTATAACAGTAGCCTCATATTTAAAGGGAATAAGACATACCTTCAGTTTGTTTTCGAAATGTCGAGTGGCGAGTTAACAATCGTTCTATGTAAAGGTTTTATTTGTTCAATTATTTTCAAGGATACCAGATAGTATAGGACAACAATCAAGAATGTTTAAACATGGTAAGAATTAATCATGTTTGCAGTAAAACATCCATCACATTTATCACTTAGAATACACTTTCACAGAAGGCTTATACGTGACACTTACTGTGCACAATACTATGTCATTTACCCTTAATATAGCATGCATGCTTTTTAGGTGATTTCCTTCTCAGTTTTTTTCCTTCTCAGTCCCTATTTCTCAGGTTTTTTCCTTCTCAGTCTCTATTTCTCAGTTTTTTTTCCTTCTCAGTCCCTATTTCTCAGGTTTTTTCCTTCTCAGTCTCTATTTCTCAGTTTTTTTCCTTCTCAGTCCCTATTTCTCAGGTTTTTTCCTTCTCAGTCTCTATTTCTAAGGTTTTTTCCTTCTCAGTCGCTATTTCTAAGGTTTTTTCCTTCTCAGTCTCTATTTCTCAGTTTTTTCCTTCTCAGTCTCTATTTCTCAGTAAGTTTTTCCTTCTCCGTCTCTATTTCTCAGTAAGTTGTTCCTTCTCAGTCTCTATTTCTCAGGAAGTTTTTCCTTCTCAATCTCTATTTCTCAGTAAGTTTTTCCTTCTCAGTCTCTATTTCTCAGGAAGTTTTTCCTTCTCAATCTCTATTTCTCAGTAAGTTTTTCCTTCTCAGTCTCTATTTCTCAGTAAGTTTTTCCTTCTCAGTCTCTATTTCTCTGAAAGTTTTTCCTTCTCAGTAAGATTTTCTTTCTCAGTAATGCTTTACCTTCTTAGTAAGTTTTTCTTCCTCAGCAAGGCTTTCCTTCTATGACAAAGCTGTCCTCCTATCGATTACATAGTCCCGTATGCACTTTCTTCCATCATTAATAACAAGTTTTAGTGCCAATCACATAATTTTCCAAATCAAAATTTACCTCTATTGATCCTGGTCCAAGCTTTTTATGTTTCTATGTATGTCACATGCAGCTTTTTCTCTCTTCAACTTCTCTCATGACATTCTATATCAATGGACTGTTCCTCACATACACACACACACACACACACACACACACACACACACCACACACACACACACACACACATATATATATATATATATATATATATATATATATATATATATATATATACATATGTATGATAGACGTATATATATATATATATATATATATATATGTATATATATAACGATGTATAACGATGTATATATATATATATATATATATATATATATATATATATATATATATATATATACGATATACATATATATACACATATATATATAAAACGATATATATAGTATATATATAGATATACATATATATACACATATATATATAAAACGATATATATAGTATATATATAACGATATATATAATATATATACACCACACACACACACACACATATATATATATATATATATATATATATATATATATATATATATATATATATATATATATATATATAACGGTAAAATAGATAAATACCTTACGTGCATGTGTGTCCAGAACAAGCGCACGTTCCATCCCCATAGTTGTTTGCCATTCACTCCTAAATGTTATTCCCAAAACCTTTTACAAAAACATACATTCAATTATGCTAGGTTTTTTTTCGCATCGCGAAATTGATTTGCATCCGGACCCCACGTCATGAATATGAAAATCTCCTCTCTCTCTCTCTCTCTCTCTTTTGTCTGATGGAAATGAAATCGGGTGATCGAGTGTCAAAAACTGTCGCTCATTTTCCCCTTTGGTGTGTCTCCCCTCTTTTGATCCTCTTTGTTTCCACTTTTCAGAGATGTAAAGGGTACTCTCAATAAGTCACATGGTATCTCTCTCTCTCTCTCTCTCTCTCTCTCTCTCTCTCTCCTCTCTCTCTCTCTCTCTCTCTCTCTCTCTGTATGTATGTATATATAAATGCAGCCATTTCTTGTCCACCTGCAGGACAAAGTACTCAAACATGTCAATTCTTATCTAGGGGTTTTGCCAATTTTCATTACCACGCTGGCCAGCAATTGTTGATGATGGGAGACTATTGTCTGATCGAATATAGCAAACAAAGCTAGTATAGGTGACCTTGACTAGTACAGCTTTGCTGATCTTGGAGATACTCAAACCCTTTCACCATGTAAAGGTATCCCCACTCAGAAAGGAATGGTAACAAACAAGAGTAATTCCAAGGGTAGCTAGTAATACCTAATAATACTAGTAATACTTAGGTGATCTAACCCTGGAAAAATAGCCAAGTAACCAAAATAGTTACTGTTACCTCCATATTATCTTATAAGCAGCTCCTCCATGTGAAGGACACTCCAAAATCAAACTGTTGTTCTCTAGTCTTGGGGTAGTGCCATAGCCTCTGTATCATGGCCTTCCACTGTATTGGGTTAGAGTTCTTTTGCTTGAGGGTACACACGGGGCACAGTATTCTATCTAATTTTTCTTCCTCTTTTGTTCATTAAAGTTTATATAGTTTATATAGGAAATGTTAATTTTAATGTTACTGTTCTTAAAATATTTTTATTTTTCCTTATTTCCCTTTCCTCACTGGGCTATTTTTCCCGTTTGGGGCCCCTGGGCTTATAGCATTCTGCTTTTCCAACTAGGGTTATATCTTAGCAAATAATAATAATAATAATAACTGAATCTAGCCAGGAATCTGTGTGAAATATTACAACTTGCAAACTTATAAAGTGAGTTCATAATGTCACGTATTTTACCTTTTTAATATGAAGATTAACTTTATTTTTTTCTTTTCTTTGTAGGTAAGTACCGATGCCCTCGTCACTGTGGAACGTAAGTAGAAGTTTAACTACTTCATTTAGCCTAGAAAAGTTTAAAAATACTGTATGGTTCAAACGTCCGTTTAATGATTTACTCTCTCTCTCTCTCTCTCTCTCTCTCTCTCTCTCTCTCTCTCTCTTTCCTCTCTCTCTCTCTCTCTCTCTCTCTCTCTCTCTCTCTCTCTCTCTCTCTCTCTCTCTCTCTCTCTTTATATATATATATATATATATATATATATATATATATATATAATATATATATATTTTATTATATACATACATACATATATATATGTATGTATGTATATAATATATATATATATATAATATATATATATATATATATATATATATATATATATATATATATATATATATATATCACCATTTGAGTTCAAAATTATCAAGATTAACATCATTCTTATTCCTGTTTCTCCATTTTCAAGTCTTAAGTTTTCTATATTCTTTACCTGAACGTATGCACGGTGTAATGCAGTACACGGAAAGAAAGTTCTTTTTCATGTTAAAAGCTCATTACAATGACGTGAATATATTATCTTCAGCGGGTTTTTTTTTTCTTTTTTTTTTTTTTATTTATTAGGAATGACTTTTAACAAATTATTTTGAGTAAACACACGTCTTTTAGTTTCTCTTGCGTAGAGAAATCGTTTATATTTGAAGGGCCAAAAATCATTCGTTGGAACAGAACTCGACAGGAGATGAAGTGAATTTCGAGCTTGTGATAAATAGTTCTATCTCGTAATTTATCAAATAGTTTTATCCCGTAATTTATCAAACCGTTCTATTTCATAATATATTAGATGGTTATATCTAGTGATGTATCAGTTCTATCTAGAAATTTATCTAAAACTTCTATCTCGTAATTTATCAGAGAGTTCTTTCTAGTAATTTATCAAATAAATCTGTCCAGTAATTTATCAAATAGTTTTATCTCGTAATTTATGAAATAGTTCTATCTAGTAATATATCATAGTTCTATCTGGTAATGTATCAATTAATTCTATATAGTGATTTATCAAATAGTTATATCTAGTGATTTATCGAATGGTTTTATATAGTAATTTATCCAATAGATCTGTCTAGTAACTTATCAAATAGTTTTATCTCGTAATTGATCAAATAGTTCTACCCAATAATTTATCTAATAGTTCTATTGGAATTTATCAAACGCAATTTATCAAATAGTGATATCTCGCAATTTATCAAACAGTTTTATCTCGTAATTTATCAAATAATTCTATATAGTAATTTATCAAACAGTTCTATTTCGTAATTTATCAAATAGTTCTATCTCGTAATTTATCAAATAGTTCTATCTCGTAATTTATCAAATAGTTCTATCTCGTAATTTATCAAATAGTTCTATCTAGTAATTTGTCAACTAGTTTTATCTTGTAATTCATCAGGTCCTGTCTCTTAAGACACAGGAAATGACTCTCGGCACTTTTAAAATTGTTTTAGTAACTTAAGAATTTGAAAGGATTCTGTTAACCTGTTTTAAATATGGCACTACATAAGCCCCAATGTAAATACAGCCAACCTGTTGCATTACCTGTGCGTTGCATTGCGTTTTTATGGTCAACATTATGCAATGCACGAGAAGCTGACTTGATGAATATGCATAGTCGTAATTGCTAATGAATAGGCTTTTATTTATATGAAGTTGATTCGTCTCTTCAAAGGTGAATGCAATGTTTATGCAGTTTTAAGAAGTTCACGATGTTTAAAGTGTGAATATATATATATATATATATATATATATATATATATGTTTATATATATATATATATATATATATATATATATATATATATATATTATATATATATATGTATATGTTTATGTATATATATATATATATATATATATATGCCATGCATATATATATGTATGTATATGTTTATGTATATATATATATATATATACTATATATATATATATATATATATATATATGCATATATGTATACAGTATATGTGTAAATATATATATCTGTATATGTATATATATATATATATATATATATATATATATATATATATACACATACACAGATACAACAAACAACACATACAACTTTTTCTAGTTCACTGCAGGACAAAGACCTCAGGCATGTCCATCGTTATGTCTGGGGGTTTGGCTAACAGCATATTGGTGATGGTGCGATATTTTCGTCTGATCGGTCACAGCAAACCAACCTATTATGTCTTGGTGATTATGGCGATGCACAAAACCCTTTCACCACGTTAAAGTGTGTGTACATAATCACATTGATTCGTTGTAACAATGGGTAAATAAATAGTGTAATATTCAGTTAAAGCAATCGAGAGGAAACAGGTGTTGAATTTACATGTATCCAAATGACCCATATATTTTAATATATTAATGACTGGATTCTCTTATCTTTCTTCGTGGCTATATGGTACTGTAACTGTCATACAAGCATCCTGGAGCAGGGTTCGATTCCCGGACGGTCAGATGCTGTTGTCTTTGAGTGGTTCCACCTTAGGACTCTGATCCCGAGGCCGATAAGCGATTCCAGACATTAATGTATGAAAATATATTTGAAGATGAAAAAAACACCCCTACAATGTGCCAAATTTATCATGTAACATGTATGTTTATGAATTCTCCACGTGTAGTTCTTGCTATGAATTCTGATGACTTGGGTAACTGCATGTGAGATTGACCATTCTTTTGCCATGAATTCCAATTAGTTGGTAATGTTTGTTTGTTCGTTCGTGTTTCCCACACACCTGTCTATACCCAACTATTCTATATAGTTCTTGTTATGTTTGATAACGTCCGTGTGTGTATGTGTGTGTGTGTGTTTGCACCCCCTGTCTATATCTGACTATCTATCTATGAGTTCTTGCTATGTTTGATTGCGTCTGTGTGTGTGTGTGTGTGTGTGCGCGCACGCGTCCCCTGTTTGCACACATCTGTCTATACCTGACTATTCTATATAGTTCTTGCTATGTTTGATAACGTTCGTGGTGTGTGTGTGTGTGTGTGTATGTGTGTTTGCTCACCCCTGTCTATATCTGACTGTCTACCTATGTAGAAGAGTTGAATGAATATGAAGAAAGCAAAATATATTTTGAATTATTTACAACTCGCCATCTGACTTTACATCTGCCTAAGCTCCCAGCCTCTCCCACACCCACCTTGGTTACTTTTCCAAGGTACATATTTAGTCCTGGCGTCTTTTATTATTAGCATTTGTACGGATGTCCCAGTTATTAATGTGTGTCCCCCTTTCCCGTCCATGTTTACGAAAGCCCTACGCTTCCTTATTCATGAGTTGATGGATGACTTTGGCGGGCCCAGACACTTTGTATGGAGGAAAAGCAAATGGAGGATTGATGTATGGATTCCTTCGAAGGAAGGCCATAAATATAAAGGACGTGAAGGATACTCCCCGTAGGATATGTCCTGTTAAGAGAGTGATGCCAAGGAGTCTCTCTCTCTCTCTCTCTCCTTCTCTCTCTCTCTCTCTCTCTCTCTCTCTCTCTATACTATATTTTATTTCGTTCTTTGCACATTGTATTTTTGTCACGACTTTGTTAAAAACATTCTCTCTCTCTCTCTCTCTCTCTCTCTCTCTCTCTCTCTCTCTCCTCTCTCTCCTTCTCTCTCTCTCTCTCTCTCTCAACTAGGACACTGTTTTACTTCTTTTTTTGCACGTTGCATTTTTGTCACGACTTTATTAAAAACATTCTCTCTCTCTCTCTCTCTCTCTCTCTCTTCTCTCTCTCTCTCTCTCTCTCTCTCTCTCTCTCTCTCTCTCTCAACTAGACACTGTTTTACTTCGTTTTTTGCACGTTGCATTTTTGTCACGACTTTGTTAAAAACATTCTCTCTCTCTCTCTCTCTCTCTCCTCTCTCTCTCTCCTCTCTCTCTCTCTCCTCTCTCTCTCTCTCTCTCTCCAGCTGATGTAGTAAACGTTAACACGGTAAACGAATTCAAGAATAAGTTAGACTAGATCATAAAAACACTCTAAACGTTTAAACTAATTCGCTCTATTCAAGAGCAAATGGAGTCTCCGCAGATGGACTCAGTCTTTGAGACATCCAAAATCCTTGTAACTCTCTCTCTCTCTCTCTCTCTCTCTCCTCTCTCTCATCTCTCTCTCTCTCTCTCTCTCTCTCTCTCTCTCCTCTCTCTCTCTCTAAGTGCTTAAACTAAATCACTCTCATAAAGAGCAAATGGAGTCTCCCCCTGATGGACTAAAAGTCTTTGAGACATCCAAAATCCTTATCTCTCTCTCTCTCTCTCTCTCTCTCTCTCTCTCTCTCTCTCTCTCTCTCTCTCTCTCTCTCTCTCTCTCTCTCAATATTCGTAGAGGACTACCATCATTTGCATATTCTCTTAATATTGCCTATGTTTTAGAAGCAGACGGGATATATTTCAAATAATATTGCCAAATAAATTTTTATTATTGTAATATCCGGGTCATTCTGCAGAAAATTATATGCCTTTCTGTTTTTTTTTTTTTTTTTATTAGATACTATCATATATATGATTATTATATTTAACGGATACAACTAAGAAAATACGCAGATTTAAATTAAGTTCACTTAAAAGAAATTCCTCTTATTATAAAGTAATCTTTTTTTAGAATTCTCTATGTATAAATCAAAACAAAATATTTCTAGACAAATATGAACAATCGACAAATATTTTCAGTCAGCAGCTTTGCTTTCAGACAAGTAAATAGACAAGGTCTAAATATATGTAAACAAGGTCTGATTATGTTCAGACCTTGTAAGGAAATTGACTGTAGATGACCCTGCGGTAAATAGCCAATAACCCAGTGGTATCTGTCTAGGTCACACGTGTACTGGCTCTCTGAAGGTTGTTACGTTCTCAGAGAAGTGCCGTACTATAAGAAAATGTCTTAAAAGGCTTGTGGTGGCTGATATGGTAACGTTCCTGACTGGTGAACGCCAGACTGGGGTTCGAGTCCCGCTCAAGCTCGTTAGTTTCTTCGGTCGCTGCAATCTCACCATCCTTGTGAGCTAAGGATGGGGTGTTTGGGGGAGCCTATAGGTCTATGTGCCGAGTTGTAAGGTGCCATTGCTTGGCCCTCTTTGGTCCTAGCTTATGTAAAGAGGAGGCTAGGGCGCTGATTATATGTGTATATATGGTCAGTCTCTAGGGCATTGTCCTGCTTGATAGGGCAATGTTAATGTCCCTTGCCTCTGCTATTCGTGAGGCCTTTAAACCTTTGAACGGTTGCTGTGGCCTGATTGGTAACATCTCTGCTTAGTGTGCCAGTCGGGGGTTCGAGTCCCGCTCAGACTCGTTAGTGCCAGTAGAGTCTGCAACCTTACCATCCTTGTGAGCTAAAGTTGGGGGTTTTTGGGGGAGCCTAATGGTTTATTTTCTGAGTCATCGGCAGCCATTGTCTGGTTCTCTCTGGTCCTAGGTTGGGTGGAGAGGGGACTTGGGCGCTGATTATATGTATATATGGTCAGTCTCTAGGGCATTGTCCTGCTTGATAGGGCAATGTCAATGTCCCTTGCCTCTGCTATTCGTGAGCGGCCTTTAAACCTTTAAACTGGTTCTCTGAAGGCTGTTAAGGTCACAGAGTAGTTTCTCCCTCTAAGAAAAAAGTCTTAAAAGGGTAAAATCTGGTTTAGGGATCGAGAAAATTAAGGGGAATTAGAGGGGTGTGTTTGTGAGGGTTGGGTGGCATTGGTGAGTGGGGAATGGATTAACAGGTGGAATTAAGAAACCTTACAGAAGGCTGAAACCACAACTGGAGGTATTAAGGGGATGTGCGTCTGTGTGGTTTGTGAGCACAAGAATTAGTCCATTTCACCAGCTACAAGTCTACGAGCTTAGATTTCTGTAGTCCGAGTGGAAACAGAGAAAATGGCGTTTGTTGTCTAATTGCCCCACATATAGCACTGAAAGAAATAGATATATGTTTGAGGTTCAAGGCGAGGATGGTAGGTTCATCCTTGCCAAGATTCTTGGACATGATGTGTCGTTCAGTGCTAACGGCATTTTTAGCTTTACTTCAGGAGCAGGTCTTCTGAAAGCTATTCAACTTCTATAGTGACATAATTTCTTTTATGGTTCTAATTGAATATTCCTTTTATTCAGAAAACCTCAAATCAATCAGTTAGTAAATTTAGAATGGGCAAGTCACCACCCTCCCGTTGAGATACTATTGCTAGAATTTTGTTGGGTCCTCTGATTTGGCCATATAGTCTCTTGCTTAAGGTTAGACTCAGGCGCGCTATTCTATCTGTTAACTTATTTCCTTTCCTCACTGGGCTATTTTTCCTTGTTGGAGCCCATGGGTAGGTATGGGGGTGACATAAATCTCTCTCCGTGGTTTATATATGACAGATCTGTTTCTCTTGTAGTTTGTTTATTTCCTTGTTTCCTTTCCTCACCGGGCTATTTTTCCCTTTTGGAGACCTTCGGCTTATAGCAATTTGCTTTCCCAATCAGGGTTGTAGCTTAGCAATGATGATGATAATATAGAGCTTTCTTTTTATTTTTTAAAGAAAATGGAAGTGTGTTCCAAAATACTTTGTCCATTATGTGAATATACCAGCTACACACCAATAGCTAAGAGTGTATTTCAGGATGTTGTGTCTCATATAAAGATTAGTGTGTTGTAAAGCTATCCCGTCTTATCCTCTTTGCGAATATAAAAAGGGTATTTGATCATCACGAGTACAATGGGTAAGCAGAAAAACTGTATTTAAATTATATACCAGAGGATGGTTGATGTACTTGATGTAGAATCTATGTGATTGTAACGTTTTGGAAAAGGAGCCTCAGGCCTACTGATACAGGATGGGATAGGTTTTTAGCAATGATGTCACGGTGATGATGATGATGTTGACAGCCCAGAGTTTGTGTCGTTTTGTTGGGACGTCAGCTGTGAAGGCGACGGCTGGTAAATGACACTGGACAGCTGCCACTCTCTCTCTCTCTCTCTCTCTCTCTCTCTCTCTCTCTCTCTCTCTCTCTCTCTCTCTCTCTCTCTCTATAGGTTGCTGTTCGAGGAAGTGAGACGTTCTAGGTCTTTCTTCCCTCCTGCCTTATTTGCCTGCCTTTTCCTGTCAAGTTTAACTTGCAGCAAATATTCTTATTTTGAACATAGCTGACATGTCTCTTTTTATAGTTTATATATGAAAGATTTGTTTAATGTTGTTACTGTTCTTAGAATATTTTGTTTTAATTGTTCATTATTCCTCTTGATGTTTATTTCCTCATTTCCTTTCCTCACTTGGCTATTTTTCCTTGTTGGACCCCTTGGTCTTATAGCATCCTGCTTTTCCAACTAGGATTGCTATTTTTCCTTGTTGGAGCCCTTGGTCTTATAGCATCCTGCTTTTCCAACTAGGATTGCTATTTTTCCTTGTTGGAGCCCTTGGTCTTATAGCATCCTGCTTTTCCAACTAGGATTGTAGCTTAGCTTGTAATAATAATAATAATAATAATAATAATAATAATAATAATAATAATAATAATGATAAAAATTAATGATAATAAAAATTTATAATTATTAATAATAAAAATAATTAATAATAATAATAATGATAATAATAATAATAATAATAATAATAATAAATGCATACATACATTTTGAGTAGAACATATTTTTCTACATATACTTACAGACGTTGAGATACAGAATTCTTTAGAGTATAAGTATTTGTAGCTAGGGGGAAGGTTACCACTATTCTGTAATTAGTGGTCATTTTTTAATAAAAAGGAAAAGTGCAGTATCTAATGCACAATTGGTAAACAGAATAATCAATAATTATCCAATTTTGCAACCCGTAATCTTCCTCGACATAAGG
>NC_090745.1:908411-940911 GCF_036898095.1 Palaemon carinicauda | reverse complement strand
ATATACCTTTCGACTATGACACGTTTGGGGGGGGGGGTTGGAGAGGGGGTGACAGATACCCCTCTTTCTGTTCGGTGACGCCCGTGGTCTCTCTTGGAACTCAAGTGATGCGGCGGAAATGCACAGAATGCACAGAGAGAGAGAGAGAGAGAGTTAAAAAGTAAAGAATCTTTATTCCATTATAAAATGGTTATTCTGCTATATTACAAGGAACGTATGGGTATATAGGCTATATAACATCCTGGTTGATTCTTAATTATCTTTCTTCATATATATATATATATATATATATATATAGAGAGAGAGAGAGAGAGAGAGAGAGAGAGAGAGAGAGAGAGAGGGGGGTAAGGAACTTATGGATATGTAGGCTATATAACATCCTGGTTTTTTTTTACTTAAATTTCTTTATATATATATATATATATATATATATATATATATATATATATATATGCATATATACTGTCTATATATATATGTATATAATTTATATACAGTATATTTATCTAATATATATGTGTGCATATAGATAGATACATAGATAGATAGATAGACAGTCTGAGACATTTAAAAGCTAGAAAGAGATGAAGACGGCCAAGTTTCCTGATTGGGGTCCCTCTCTCTTAAGAATCCCGAAGAGGAATGTTGACTTTGACGAGAAAGGGAGAGAAATAGTCATTAAGTTGAGAGCCGCCGATCTGGGTGACATTTATTGCATTTCTGATGGAATGTGGATTTTCATTCTCTTTATAGGCCTACTTGGGTGATGGAATGGTCCACCGTTAAAAAGAATGATGAGAGAGAGAGAGAGAGAGAGAGAGAGAGAGAGAGAGAGAGAGAGAGAGAGAGAGAGAGAGAGAGAGAGTCGTTGAATTGCTTTAGTATGTATAGATTTATTAAATAAGCTATATTCACAAATAATAGTCATAGGACTTTTGTTTTTATTGTTTGTGTGTGTGAGAGAGAGAGAGAGAGAGAGAGAGAGAGAGAGATATGATCATGAATGATATACATGTATATATAGGGTATATATATATATATATATATATATATATATATATGAATGTATGAATATGTATAGATTTATATAATTATGTATATATATATATATATATATACATGAATGTATGAATATATATATATATTTATATAATTGTTTATATATATATATGTATGCACATATATATATATATGCATATATATATACATATACTATATATAGGCCTATATATACATATATATATATATATATATATATATATATATATATATATATATATATATATATATATATATATATATGTTGAGTGAAAAAGAGACAGAAATATTTATTCATATATCTAAGCCTATATATATGATGAATGAAAGAGACTGAGATATGATGATGATGAATGTATAGTTTTGACATGACAAGGAGAGAAAGAGAGAGGCAGATAGACACACCCACATTGATAGAGAGAGAGAGAGAGAGAAGGAGAGAGAGAGAGAGAGAGAGAGAGAGAGAGAGAGAGAGAGAGAGGAGAGAGAGAGAGAGAGAGAGAATTATGTTAGTGATGATGTTGATGTAAGATGACGTGGAGGGTTACCATTCGTCTGCTTGGGTGAGGTTTCGGGTGGGGTGAGAGGGTGGGGTGAGGTTTCGGGTGGGGTGAGAGGGTGGGGTGACTTACGCCCACACTCTGAACCTCATGAGGCAATTTAAGAGAGAGAGAGAGAGAGAGAGAGAGAGAGAGAGAGAGAGAGAGAGAGAGAGAATATTGTTGACATAGGCTGTAATTGTGGTCTTTAAACTTCTTGTTGGTTGAGTTTAAAGACCAAAATGTTTATCTTTTGTTTGTTTGTCGTTTTCAGTTGTCGGGTGTTTTGGAATTTTTTTTTTTCTGGGATTTGAGATTGAGGATTTCCTAACATTTTAAATGTGGGGCATTTGATATATATATATATATATATATATATATATATATATATATATATATATATATATATATATGTATATATATATATATATGTATATATATATGTATATATATATGTATATATATATATATATATATATATATATATATATATATATGTATAAATATATTTATATTTATATATATATTTATATATATATTTATATATATATATATATATATATATATATATATATATATACATACATACATATAATTACGTAACATATTTACCTTTTAATATGTGGATCATGAAGATTTTATAACCCTAGATAAATATGAATTTTGATTTCTCTCCCTTATACAAACATTTATCTATCGTAGATTTCGTTTCCCTTTAACATACTGTATATGTATTCCGCTCTGGGGAAGATAGCTTTGAAATCTATGGAAGTTCTTGAGAAGTAGTAGTAGTAGTAGTAGTAGTAGTAGGAGGAGGAGGAGGAGGAGGAGGAGGAGGAGGAGGAGGAGGACTTCTCAATAAAAGGGTCGATGAAGCTCCACAACTTTGAGGGAATGAGATGATTGGGGTAATAGGATAGTAGTAGTAGTAGTAGTAGTTGTTGTTGTTGTTGCAGTAGTAGTAGTAGTATTATATCTCAATAAAGGGTCGATGAAGCTTCACTGTTTTGAGGGAATGAGATGATTGGGGTAATAAGGATTGTAGTAGTAGTAGTTGTAATAGTAGTAGTAGTAGTAGTAGTAGTAGTAGTAGTAAAGAGTCGATGAAGCTTCACAACATTGAGAGAATGAGATGATTGGGGTAATAATGATTGTAGTAGTAGTAGTAGATCTTCTCAATAGAGTCGACGAAGCTCCACAACTCTGAGAGAATGAGATGATTGTCTTATCAAGGGATAATGAAGATTAACTCGAATGAGACGGGGATTTATCCAGGGAGATTCTCCTGTATAATAAGATAAATCCCAGATTCTGCTAGGGATGTAGGATGGGGTAAGATTAGATGTGATATCTATAGGAAATCCTTTCTATGGAGAAAGGAAAGTGTTAATTTTCTTGAAGCTAATATTTATATGAATTTGGTTCCGAAATGGGAAGAAGTTAGTGTATAGTTTTTGTTTCGTTCTTTCTCTTTGCGTCAGAAGGATTTTTAAAGGGGTTCTGAAATAGGAAGGTATTAATGTTTAGTTTGTTTGTTTGTTTGCGTTCGTTTGTTTCTCTTTGTCAGAAGGACTTTATTTGGATTTTGATGTATATTTTTTTTTATTTTATAGTTTCGAAATTTTTTCCCAGATATTTTTATTTTGGTTATATTATGATGCAGATTGACAATTTTATTATTATTATTATTATTATTATTATTATTATTATTTTTATTATTATTATTACTGTTATCATTATTATTACTGTTATGATGATGATTATTATTATTATTATTATTATTATTAGCCAAGTTGTATCCCTTGCTGGAAAAGCAGGATGCTATAAGCCAGAGGAATAATAGCCCATTGAAGAAAGGAAATAAGGAAACATAGCTTCCCTAAATGTAACCTCAAATAAGAGAACTCTAACCCAACACTGAGGAAGATCATGGCATGGAGGCTATGGCACTACCCGAACTATAGAACAATGGTTTGGTTTTGGTGTATCTTTCTTCTATAAGAGCTCCTTACCATATTACATAAATCTTTTTATAGTCTATATATGACATATCTGTTTTGACGTTGTTACTGTTTGTATAATGATTTATTGTTAATTTGTTCTCATCTTTTTTTATTTCCTTATTTCCTTTCCTCACTGCGCTATTTTTTCCCTGTTGGAGAACTTGGGCTTATAGCATCTTGCTTTTCCAACTAGGGTTGTAGCTTGGCTAGTAATGATAAATTATGATAATAATAATAATAATAATAATAATAATAATAATAATGATGATGATGATGATGATAATAATAATACTGTGTTGTTAATGTAATATTAGGTAAATAATGGATTTTATTTCAAGTGTACTCTGTAAGGAGACTTCATGAATCATGGCACAGCCTCTGAGCTAATGATAATTATATTAATCGGATTATTCTATGAGAAGTTACATGTGAAGCAAAACTTTGGATTTTTCGAAAAGAAATTCTCTAATAATTACTTATTTTTTAACTTAGTCTATAGGCTGCTACATTTTTATTTATTTTTTTTTTTTTGCGAGCTTAACATTTTATTTTTATTCACTCACATGATAAAAGGAGAACCACAATATCATTATCAAACGTTTTTGTGTCCATTGATAGAGGTTGTTAACATAAGGTTGTTAAGGTATAACCCTCATACCAACATTTATGATTTTGTTATGGTCAGGGTTTTGGTTGTTAAATTGAACTGGATTCAATTTATTCCGTAATTATCAGGTAGCTGATGATGATGTTGTTGTTGTTGTTGTTGTTGTTTGCCCTGGCCCTTCCGGCCAGACACGGTCTCATGCAATGCTGCATCGCGTAATGATATCAGGTAGCCGATAGTTTAAAAGAAAAAAAAAAAAAAAAACTTTGGTCATTATGAGGGATGATCTTGTTCGTAGACGGCTTCCCATCATAGTATTTTATTTTGTCTTTTGGAGAGAGAGAGAGAGAGAGAGAGAGAGAGAGAGAGAGAGAGAGAGAGAGAGAGAGAGAGAGAGAGAGAGAGAGAGGATGATGATGATGAATGAATATATATACACGTGTGTGTGTGTATATATATATATATATATATATATATATATATATATATATATATATATATATATATATATATATATATATTTATATTTATATATATATACACACACGTGTATATATATTCATTCATCATCATCATCATCATCATGAATGAATATATATACTCGTGTGTGTGTGTGTATATATATATATATATATATATATATATATATATATATATATATATATATATATATATATATATATTTATATATATTTATATATATATGTATATATATATATATATATGTATATATATATATATATATATATATATATATATATATATACGTGTGTGTGTGTGTGTGTGATATGATATAATGAATGAAAGAGACAGATAGATATGATAATGATAAATGAATAAAGTTTTGACATGACAAGGAGGGAGAGACAGATCGACACACCCACATTGATAGAGTGAGAGAGAGAGAGAGAGAGAGAGAGAGAGAGAGAGAGAGAGAGAGAGAGAGAGAGAGAGAGACGGCTTCTCATCAGTTCCCAGTTCTCATCTTCTGTTGGCTTCATTTTATTAGGCAGTTTTTTCTCTGGATTAACTATTTCCTAGATTATTTCTGGCTTAGAATAGATGTTTTTTCTTTATCTATAAAGGTTTTTTTCAGGTTTTACCGAGAATATTTTTCTCCGATTAAAGGTTGTCATAGTTTTATTTTCAATTTTTTTTTTTCATTAAACTGAATTCTTACACTAAAGATTTGGGCAGTACAAGGAAGTCTGTGTTATATTTAGAATTGTCATTATTATTATTATTATTATTATTATTATTATTATTATTATTATTATTATTATTATTATTATTATTATTATTATCCAAGCTGCAACCCTAGTAGGAAAAGTAGGCTGCTATAAGCTCAAGGGCCCCAACAGGAAAAATAGCCCCTTCAGGAAAGGAAATAAAGACACATTCATGAATTGAACAGTCTGAGGCCTTTGTCCTGCAGTTGACTAGACTCAGCGGCATTTCTTGTTGTTATATATATATATATATATATATATATATATATATATATATATATATATATATATATATATATATATATAGATAGATAGATAGATAGTGTGTGTGTGTGTATTTATGTACCTTTTTATCAATTATCATTAAAATGTATAATTTTACATATGTAACTTCTTGTCATTCTCAAAATATTCCTCATCACGTCTTTATTAGTCGTCAGTTTTCAACTAAGACATTTTATCATTCTAAAACGTGTAAGGAAAATCATTACTGGATTTAAATGTCAATTAAAAATTCCACTTTTTTAATTGACCAATTTATCTTCGAAGACGCCCTATTTTCCCTTTTCAGTTTCGCTACCAATTTTGATGTCTGTGAAATAGGTTTGCACACTATTCTATCCTATTTCGCTTCCTCTTGTTATTTTGAAGTTTTTATAGTCATATATGAAAGATATATTTTAATATTGTTACTGGTCTTAAAGTGTTGTTTTAATTGTTCATTACTTCTCTTGTAGTTCATTTATTTCCTTGTTTCCCTTCCTCACTGGACTGTTTTTCCATGTTGGGGAATTTGGGCTTACAGCATCCTGCTTTTCTAACTAGGATTGTAGCTTAGCTTATGATAATAATAATAATAATGATAATAATAATAATAATAATATTCGCCGATTTCCAAGATGTTAGTGCTATTTTTTCCCCTTGTTGGAGCCCCTGCTTTTCCAACTAGGGTTGTAGCTTACCTTATAATAATGATAATAATGATAATAATAATAATAATAATATTCGCCGATTTCCAAGATGTTAGTGCTATTTTTTCCCCTTGTTGGAGCCCCTGCTCTTCCAACTAGGGTTGTAGCTTAGTTAATAAAAATAATTATAATATAATAATAATATTAATAACAATAATAATAATAATAATAGTAATAATAATGATAATAATGATAATAATGATAAATGATAATAATAATAATAATAATAATAATAATAATAATAATACTAATAGTAGTAATAATAATAATACTAAAATTTACGTTCCCTGTAATTTTTCCATCAAAAGCAGTTATCTAAAAGTTGCGTGGCTGTCGGTGTGTTTAAGTGTTTGTTGTTTGTGTTTATATGAAGTGACGAGGTTAGTCATGGCTTAAGAGAATAATGCCATCTTTCGTAGTAGCAATTATTCGCGTTGCTCTGTTTCATATTCGTCTTTTTTGGAGGCAATTTGCTCTAAGAATAACGTCCTATTTCTAAAGCTTTTTTCTTCTTTTTTTTTTTGGTATTTAATTATCCGGAAAATATTTTATTTTAGGAATTACATATGCATTTTTAACAGAAAAATGACAAATTTCGAAAAAAATTTGTTAGGTATTTAATTAACCAGAAAAAATAATTAATTTAGTGAAATGTAAATGTATTTTTAACTTAGAATAACGACAAATTTCGAAAGTATCTTTAATATTTAATCATTCAGAAAATAATTAATTCAATGAAATATAAATTTATTTTTGACTTGGAATTACAACAACATTGGACAGGTTTTAATTGATATTCAAATATCCAAAAATAGTTTAATTTAATTAACTATAACATTATTTTTGACATAGAATCACAACAAAAATGTTGACAAGTTTTTATTTTTTATTATTTTGGTATTTAAACATCCAAAATTACTCAATTAAATTGAATATAAATTTAATTTCGACTTTGAATCGCAAGAAATTTCGACACGGCGCTAAGCATAGGATAAATTAACATTAAAGGCATTGGTTAAGCCACGCCCTCTCGTTTCTCCGAATCATGAACGCTCCTTAGCTAGTGAAGTGGACGAAATGTTGAGTAATAGGTCAAGTCCTTTAACTTGCTCCTTCTCAAACGCAGGATTCGTTGAAAAATAATGTTAAAGGACATATCCTAATGAATGAATGTGCTAATTGGTGTCAATATAAGTTTTGCAACTTTTTGATTTATTATTATTATTATTATTATTAGCCAACCTTCAACCCTTCAATAGGAAAAATAGCCCAGTGAGGAAAGGAAACTAGGAAATAAATATATAATTGCAATTTTGTTTTATTATATTTGGTTAGGAATTATATATGTATATATATATATATATATATATATATATATATATATATATATATATATATATATATATATATATATATATATATATATATACACACTATATGTGTGTGCACATTAAGCATGTGTATGTATGTGTTAACATGAAATTTAACTAAACTTTGGACTTTAATTAGATTTTTAAAAAGGAAAAAAAATAGAACTAATTCTTTTCTTTCAAAACCAGAAACCTATATTTAATATAAGGAACTATGCCTAGCGCATGCCCGTGCAAAAAATTTTATTAGTTTAACTGCCAGTACCCACTATATAACTTTCAAATTCAAACTCTAATTCATACTCTAATAATAATAATAATAATAATAATAATAATAATAATAATAATAATAATAATAACTACCATTCCAATTATAAAGCAAACTAACTCTACCCTGTTGAACTGTTAAGTCATCTCCGGCACACTATTCTATCTAATTTCTCTTCCTCTTGTTATGTTAAAGTTTTTAAAGTTTATATAGGAAAAATTCATTTTAATGTTACTGTTCTTAAAATATTTTATTTTTCAATGTTTCCTTTCCTTACTGGGCTATTTTTCCCTGTTAGGGCCTCTGGGCTTATAGCATCCTGTTTTTTCCAACGAGGGTTTATAGCTTAGCAAGTATAATAATAATAATAATCATAATAATAATAATAATAATAATGATAATAATAATAATAATAATAGGTCTAGAGAAATTTCTTCTTTTTGTGGCAAATCCTTCTAATTTTATTAGTTCATTGGTCTATTTGCTTACATGAGCAAAAGCAGTTTTTTCTCCTCCCACGGTCTCTTCATAATAGTTTACGTCAGCTCTAGTTAATTCTAGTTAATTTTAATATTAAGAGTTTGCCTCGCCCACATAGAATTCGTCATCAACGACATTTTTTTTTTCTTTTTTTTCATCTTGCATCCTGGCCGTGATGTATAATTGTGTATCTCATCATTGTCTTGGATAAATATTTTTTAAAGATATTTTTTTTAGAGAAATTCTCATATATACTCTAAACTAGGTTTCATATTTATTAAATCACGTGATTTAACTTTTCAATGACATCATAGGTCTGAAAATAAGGTAGGATGTTTTTTTTTTTATTAAATTTCATTATTTAACTTTTCAATAACAATATTGTACCGTTAATAGCAAAGAAGGATGTTTTTGTCCATAGTTATTTCATAATAAAAATATAAAAAAAATACTATCAAACCTACCAGTTTAGATTTTTATGACGTTTATCAGCAATATAAAAACTTTTTTTTTTTGGCATTAGATTTAAGTATTGATGTTGATCCCCCCCCCCCCACATATTTCAAAGCCAGGAATGGATATGAAATATTGCATTATTTGTATTGTTTTCTCCACAGTACTTGAGACAACCATCATTTTTTTTTAGTTTTTCCTTTAATAGTATTGCTTAATTTCTGTTTATTCATGAAAGATTGAAATAACAAAGAAAACTTTCATTATTCAAAGTAAAAGGACCTCCAACTCATTAATATTTACTCAGGACTAAACTGACCTCTTGAAAGATGTTGTATATTGGTATGAAATATCTTGTTTTCTATCTGGAATATTTATTTTGTTCTTAATTTTTACGGTTTGACTTTCTCTCTCTCTCTCTCTCTCTCTCTCTCTCTCTCTCTCTCTCTGCTATGTGTCATAATGTGTTTCAGAAAGATGGCGTAATGTTGATTTTAAGAGGGCCCCCCCCCCACTCTGTCAGCGGATGGAAGCCCCAGAAGTGTTTATTCACTCGGTTGCCTTCCTTACCCCCATCTGACCCCCCACTTCTTGATTCCCCCCCCCTTCCTCCTCCTAAAACTCTTCTTCTTCTTCTACATTCCACCGGGAGTTAGGAAGCTTCAACAAGTTCTTCATAATGACTAAAGTCATCTTCAGAAACGACGAATATTTGTCTCGATTAATCTCTCTCCTTTAGACCAAGGAAATTCAGGCCTTTCTCGAGGCAGTTGGGATCTGACTTTAAATAATAAATGTGCTTTCGCATATAATAAATTCTTTGTGAACGGCAGCGGTTAGCACGTTGAAAGCACTAGTGTATAACCCCCTCCCTCCCTTTCCGCGCCCCCTTGAACTTCCCTTTTGCTCCCTCAATCTGGTGCGACTAACTGCTCCTCCTTTCCTCCCTCAGAAGTTCCCTCCCTCTCCTGTCTTAGTCACCGTCCACCGCCCATCTAAGTTGCCAACACTTTTCGTTATGTGAAGGAAAAAAAAAGGTCATATAACGTTATTCTAGCCGATATAATGATTGCAGTTTTATTCATTAGTAGAAGACGTGGTATTCTAACCCTGCATTTTATTCGCCCGATGGGAAAGTCTCTCAGAACGCGGAGCTTCGCCGGTTCCACGATTTGCAACTTCCCGCCACAACATCCCTGGCAACCGGGACTGGACTCGAAACTCGTACGGCTCAAATTCACGAGGCGAATATATTCATCGACGACCTTATTTGCTTCTCTCTATAGCCTCCCTCCCTCACACCTCACTCTTGTATAGCCTCCTCCTCCTCCTCCTCCTTCTTCTCCCCCTTTCCCGCAATGTCCCATGATGCAATGCGCGCGGGAAAACTCATGTGTAACGACCAAGCCGGCATGTGCGCGCGCGCCTTTAGGGCGTCGGCCCTTACCTTTGCACATATTTTATAGTCATCTTTGGATCGTCGTTGTAACAGATGAAAGCGATAAGATGAATTAGTCTGTGTTAATTGATCATTAGCGACGCTGAAATGATTTAATTATGTGCGAGATGATGAGCTTTGTCCGGCCCTAGTCTGATTCTTATTGGAGCGTCAAACACGTGGTATTGGCGTTGTCTGAAGCTTGAGGCTATCATGGGTGAAAGTACTCCTTCTCCTCGCCCCCCCCCCCCCTTGTCTGGGCCTCACTTTTTAATAGCATTCCCTCATACCAGAACATAGTAAACCTATTGTTTGCTGTTTGTCCCCTTTTTTGTTTGTTGATTAATGAAATGAGGCAATTCTAAATTCCTTTGAAGGTTGAAGGGTTTCCTTTGTCGTTTATGAGTATTGCAGATGTCTTAATTCACTTTGGTGTGAAGCGATGAATCTCATAATTACAGTTATTTCAAAATTTATTGCAGTGGAATTCAAATCGAATACAAGTTATTTCACATTTTAAGGCAGTAGAATTCAAATTTATTTCAAAATTAATACATTAGCGATTCAGGGGCGTACCATAGTACTAGGGCCTCCCGAAAGGTTTCAATGTAACTTGATAGTACAGTGTAAGATTAAGGTGTTTCGAAGACGGATATTTGAAAGGGCCGACAAAGTGGGTTGATAACTGGGATCTCTGAACAAGGAAGGGGATTTTTTTATGGTAGTTATGTAGGGTGCGAGGAGGAATTGGGTTTGCCCTAAAACCAGTAGCAGCTACGCTCGGGTTAAGGAGCTTGAACCAGTGAGCAAATGTTGCCTTGCAGAACACTTGACATGTCAGTCTACTCTTATTTTAGTGATTTTGTTTGTTTTATTGCATATATTTATTAATTTTCTTATTTCCATTTTTTCCCTTCGGTTGTTGTTTCCTTTGAAATATTTGGGCTTGCAACAATTTCAAGTTGTGGTTCCAGTTTGTACAATTTTATATATTTTATCATCATCTGCGCCTATTGACGCAAAGGGCCTATATATATATATATATATATATATATATATATATATATATATATATATATATATATATATATATATATATATATATATATATATATATATATATATATATATATTAATTTACAAGTTTTAGAATTTAAAAAGAAAACACAACCTACCGTTTTAATTATTAATTCATCTTCAGCAGTTCTGGTCTCAGATAATCCTGTTTTTCCAACTAGTGTGGTATCATAGCAAGTAATAATAATAATAATAATAATAATAATAATAATTCGAGAAACAGACCATACAAAGGTCGTGATAATGCGATGTAACTACAGACGAACCTGTATGCAGTTGCACCCAGAGGTGAATGTAATATAATGATAGGTTGCAGGGCCGTAAGGAAATGGAAAATTGTACTTTACGTTCTGCCAATGGAGTGGCTTCTGCTTCTTCAATGAGGCATGCAGCATTTTTTGGAAGTTTAATGTGGAAAGGAATAGTTAGATTTCGAAATTACGAGAAGATGCGTTGTCTTATATTTGATTTCTTCCTTTTATCTATTCATTTAGAAAGCTGTTTATATGTGGCTCTGGCTTATTCTGTAGATTTGCGTGACTAATCTTTGTCATTGATTTCTTCATTTTTATCTTGTTTCTTTTGAAATCTCTTTATACGTGGCTCAAGGTTATTTCAGCCTTAATATTTGTTTACAAGATTTTTCATATATACTTTTTTTATTTGAAATCTCTCTACACGTGGGTCTAGAGTATTTCATAGTTTTCCCAATCGTTTTCTATTGAAATCTCTTTATACGTAGGTCTAGGTTATTTCATAGCGTTGCTATTTTTCATTTTTTTTAAATTATTTACACGTAACTAGATTATTTCATAGTTTTCCCCTTTAGTTTTCTTGTGAATTTCTTTACACGTGGTTGTAGATTATTTCAACAACTGCGTAGCTTTCCTGTTTGTTTAAACAATTTTATTTGATTTTCTTATTTAACACCAACTCAAAAACCGCCATCTTCGTTTACGCTCGTTAAGGGATGTCACGGACGTCACCATATTATCGTGGAGGTTATGGAGTGGTAAGAATTCCTACCTTGACAGTCGGCGGTGAGAAGAATGACAGAGGAGTGTAGGATATCGGGATGGGTGGGTTGGTAGGAGAGGGGTTCCTAGAGAGAGAGAGAGAATCTGTGACCGTGACATGACTATGTAACTCCCCTTACACTTTCTTCATTCCCTTAGGCTTTACTTGGTTATTATTTTCTATGTTTTTAATAGTTTCTTTAGACTAATGGCCTGTAGGTAGTTTTTTGCTTGGTAGTGGCTTTTAAAATTGTTTATGGTTAATGAAAATGCGCATTGTATAGCCTAAACTGAGGGCAACTGCTTAGCATAGTTTTATTTTAAATTTAGTGGAATACAACTGAATGTTGTGTGCTTTTACCTTAACTTCGTTTTGTATTGAAATTGTAATATCTTTTTATTTTATTTTCCTGTATAAAGTTGATCTTTTTACTGTAAGGTCATAGAAATGTTTATATATATATATATATATATATATATATATATATATATATATATATATATATATATATATATATATATATATATATATATATATATATGTGTGTGTGTGTGTGTGTGTGTGTGTGTGTGTGTGGATTTTTGAAGAAAAAACTATAGAATGATTCGTTTTAGTCTATAGAACTCAAATTTTGAAATGCAGTTAAGTATTGTTGATATGGAATTAATGTGTTTTGTTAGTGTTTGTTGATTTCTTCATATATAAAATATAGATTCTGACTCATTTAATAGTTAATAATCTTTGGATGCTGGCAAACTCCACAATGATCGAATGGATAACTTTAAAAACCTCAAAATGTAAGTCGAAACTATTCCCCCCTTTTAACCATGGCGATGGAGAACCCCTTGGAGAACCCACAACCTCCCATCACCCCTCTCCCCCCATCAGGATATGAAGCAACCCCCTGGGCCTCCCCCAACCCCGGGTTCCCGGGTTCGTCTCCGTGGTCCGTGTCCGCCAGTCAGTTGCGTTGGAGCTCTACGTAACAGTGATACCGCCATCATCCTCCTCCAGCACAGTTTACCACGCCTATTTTCTGCCATCATTGCCACTGAAACTTTTAAGCAGATCGGATTGTGCCCTTAGAAAGAGAAAAAGTTTCCTGAAAGTTTTTATAGAAGTTTTTACGAGCGTCTGTTGCTCCATAACCTGACGGGTTAGTTCTTGCTAGAAGTTTTGGTGCTACTGTGTTTTTTTTTTCTTTCCTCTACGATTTGGGGAAAGCATTATGGAAGTTCTTGGTTAACTTCTTCATTAATGTGTGAAATATTTTCCATGCGGTTCATGGAAAAATATATATCTGACATTTCTGGTGTCCGGTAAACTTAACTTTTTGTGTAAAGTTTTTTTTTTCTTTTTTTGAAAATGGGACGTGTTAATGGACGATCTGTTGTGGGATGTGGTTTCAGGAAATTTTTGAGATGCAAGAGCTCTGCTCTTGTTCTATTATAACTTTTCTATATAATCTTCTATAGAATTATATAGAATATAACTTCTGAAGAAAAAGAGAACTTTTGATGGTCAAATGACCAGACATTGTTTGACTACAGTACGTGCAATAGTTTATTCTTGGTTTTGTCTATGAATAATTTCGTTGTGATAAAATCAGATCAGATTCAGTTACCTCGCTTTATTTTTCAATGAAAATAAATGTATTTTATTAACATATATACTATGCTTTCAAGATTGTCCTTGAGAAAGTTTGTATAACTAATTTGCTTTGATATAAAAATGGTTAATTCACTAGTGATTGGTATTCGAATGATTCTGTCCAATCTATTTCAAATTTTATTGATAAAAGTTGATAACATAAGGGTAGCACAATCACTCCTGTATTGAAGCCAAGCCCTTGATTGAACCCAACTGATCTTGTTTAAAGGCCACCCATGAATGGCACAGGCAAAGGGACAGTGACATTGCCATATAGAGCAGGACAATGCCCTAGAGACTGACCATATATACATATGATCAGTGCTCCAGCCCCCTCTCCACTCAAGCTAGGACCAAGGATGGTCAGGCAATGGCTGCTGATGACTCAGCAGATAGACCTATAGGTTCCCCCAATCTCCCCTAGACCTATAGGCTTCCCCATAACCCCCTAGACCTATAGGCTCCCCCAAACCCCCCTAGACCTATAGGCTCCCCAAAACCCCCCTAGACCTATAGGCATCTCCAAACCTCCCATCCTTAGCTCACAAGGATGGGGAGGAACTAAGAGTGCCATTATATTTCCAGAATTGCAGTTTGAATACCTTCTGCAGGAGCAAACTTGAAATAGCCCCAGAAGGTCGTGTGGCATTTAATCTGGGGGGGGGAAAACCTGTGACGGTTACTGGGGCAGGGTGCGGCACACATGACAGGTAGAAAGAAAGGGGAGGGAGGGGAGGTGGTTACTAGGTAAAGGGATGGTCATTTGGATGCAGTGTTACCAGACATGGGGATTTATCCTTAGATTTGGGGATTTTTGGTGTCTGATGGGGGATATTCTATACACATTTCTATGAAGGAGAAGCAAAGATGAGTAAACCTTAATATTGTTGTATTAGTTTACTTATATGAAGTATAGTGAGTAATTTCTATATTAGTAAGGCTTACAGGATCAGAAGAAATTATATTTGTAGGAATGGAGATTTTTGGGGATTTTTTATCATGAGATTTTCGGATTTTTAGACTAACCCATCTGGTAACACTGTTTTGATGGGAAAGGAAGGACATAGGAGGATGGTTATGACGACTGGTTGGGACATAAAATTATTTTTATTTATTTTTTTTTCTTTTGGATTTCTGAGATTGAAATATTTCGGATAAATTGGTGACGGATTAGATTGGATGTGTAATCAAATTTTTCATTTTTTTTCTGCATTTTATTGCTTTTTGATTGCTTTCAATGAGAGAACAGTTTAAGAAGGTCAAATTATGGTTGAAAATTTTTTGGGGTAAATTTATGATTTTAATTGGATGTTTCTCAAAGATGTTTTTATATATTTTTTATTGCATTTTTATTACTTTTAGTGAGTGGTGAAATTTTTGACAAGGTCAAATTTTAGTTGAAACGACTTTTTGGGTATATTGGTGACGTTAATGGGATATTTAATATATTTTCATTTTCTTTACATTTTCAGTGCATTTAATATGAGGTGGAAAGATTAATATGGTCAAATTAAGGTTCAAACTCCTTTTGTTCTTTTTTTATGATAATTGGATGTATATTACTTGTAGGCCTATATCACCCAGACATACGGAAAAAGAAGATAACGGCAACATTACCGAGGGGTAAAAGTTATCCCCAGGGAGATTCGAGTTCCCAGGGAGTTTCGAGTTCCTAGACAGAGTGAGAGAGGGGAAAGGACATATTGAGTGGGAAGGGGAGTAAGGACAGGGGAGTTATCGGGGCCAATATTAAGAGCGCTTGTTTGATAAGATAGTCTTCGCTTCCGATCGATAACGAAAGTGCATAGCGGTGAGATTAAGAGTAGCTTTGATGGACTATTGTCACATTCCAATTAAAGATAAGATTTAATGAAGTGTTAGTGATTGTGAGATTGTCTGAGTACAACCTAAATATAGTTAAACGGATATCCCTTTCTTTTGGTTTTAGTTGAACGACTGATTATCGAACGTCTGTTCATTGTTCAATGCAAGAGAGACAGACAGACACAGAGAAAGAGCGGTTGTATGGTATGACTCAGGGAATGGATGAGTCATGGCGCACATTGAAGTCGGTTAGTCACCTCCGGGCGCACTCTCATTTTTTTTTCTTTCTTTCTATTTCTCTGCTTTCTCTCGTTGAGCTACTTGATTTTAACGCCAATTCCGGAGAGAAAAAAATTCTAATGCAGTGATGTAGAAATTATTGTTGAGTGAATCGAAGCTTTCAAATAGAAAGCAGCTGGTGTTGGCTCTCTTTCTCAACCACGTAATTGCTATTTCATACTTAATGAGGGTTTGCTTGTGACCTTGTTCAGAAAGCAGGTTTGTTTAGCTTTTTGTCAAAACTTGGCAGCGCAACATCAGAGGTCAACTGCATAGGTCGTGGGTAAATTGAGTTGCAACGGGATTGTTTGTCGAAAACATTAATAATGGTTATTTTGCCGCTCAGAGTTTCGTCACAATATCAGAGGTCAGTGACGTCTGCTAGACATTACGTAATAAAGGATTTCTATTTGTTCCTGGTTGTTCAGCTTAAGGGGAGGGGTCACATGGATGGAAAAAAACTTCTTGGTTCGCCTTTGTAGGTCTTAAGCCCATCTTAATGCACAAGCCGTGATGTTTATGACGGAGAGGGTATTAAGTGTGAGACTAGAGGCGTGTGCAAGCAGCCGCACCGAGTATAACATTATCTGATCCACAGATGCTTCGTGAAAAGCTAATTTTGAGTTTCAAGTGCTCTTTCCTATCAGCTTTCGGACTTCAGTGTAAGAGCAAGATCCTGTTTTAGCTAAAGGGCACATTGTTTTACTCACAACGGCCTGCTATCACCATCAGCTGTTGGGTGACCGATGTGGTAACGTCCCTGACTGGTGAACGCCAAACTGAGGTTCGAGTCCCGCTCTAACTCTTTAGTTCCGTTGGTCGCTGCAGCCTCACCATCCATGTGAGCCAAGGAAGGGGAGTTTGGAAGAGCTTATAGGTCTGTGTTGGGTCATCAGCAGCCATTGTCTGGCCTTCCTTGGTCCTAGTTTGGGTGGAGAGGGGTCTTTGGGGCTAATCATATGTATATGTGGTCAGTCTCTAGGGCTTTGTCCTGCTTGATAGGACAATGTCATTGTTCCTTGCCTCTGCCATTCGTGAGCGGCCCTTTAAACCTTAAATGGTTTCAGCCGTTACTAGTCCACAGCATGAAAAGCCCTCAGACATGTCCTTCTACTCCCATCTGCTAATGGTCTCTCTCTATGCAAATTTTCTTAGCTCGTCATTCCATCATCTTCTCTTCCATCTCCTGCTTCTTTTGCAATCTCGAGGGACCTTTATATATATATATATATATATATATATATATATATATATATATATATATATATATATATATATATATATATATATATATATAAACGGGCGTCGCAACGCATGTGGTCTATGGGCGACGTGGGGTGACTGTAGGTTACTAACAAGGTTTGAGCTGTCAGATTAGATGGGTTGGCCTTATTAAATAAATCTGGCATGATTGATATTTCAAATTGTCATTCCGATTAGAATATTATGTCCCATTGTCAATAGATGGCGCAAGATGTGCTGGCTTATGAGAAGTCAAATATTCATGAGTAAGGAGGATGAAACCTTTAAGCTCTAAGTGATCAGACGTATGAAGCTGTTGCCTCAACACTGTGAGAGCTCTTGTTCTGCTGTTTGCGTGGACGGAAATACCCAAACTGCATATGAGATAGCCCTCATGTGGCCGTTAATGCAGTGCCTTGTCTGTTTGTTTCTTTATAACAGCCTTGTTTTGGAGCGACATGGCTATTAGATTCATGAATATATGCATTTATATTTCATAACTGTTCTGGGTGTTCCATTTTGAGGACTTGATTATATAGGTTTATGGTTTTATTATTTTTTGGGGTGATTTCTCCTCTAGCAGCCGGACATGCCTTCGTTTGAATTTCCTAGATTTTAAATGGCTAAGTGTATCTTTTCCAGGTATTTTATGTGTTTACTTTTATAAGAGCCACAATAAGAGAATGTACCTCTCTCTCTCTCTCTCTCTCTCTCTCTCTCTCTCTCTCTCTCTCTCTCATGACCAGATGCTGTAGTAATTACCCGGAGGTCCGCCTTTGCACCCTTACGACCCCCAATGGTCTTTCTCGAGGGGAAAGAGAGTGACTTAGGATGCAAAGGGTCTTTCTTTACTTTCTTATAGGATGTGATGAGTTTATTACAACTTATATATATATATATATATATATATATATATATATATATATATATATATATATATATATATATATATAATCATCATCTCCTACGCCTATTGACGCAAAGGGCCTCGGTTAGATTTCGCCCGTCGTCTCTATCTTGAGCTTTTGATTCAATACATCTCCATTCCTCATCTCCTACTTCCGGCTTCAAAGTCCTTAGCCATGTAGGCCGGGGTCTTCCAACTCTACTAGTGCCTTGTGGAGCCCAGCTGAACGTTTGGTGAACTAATCTCTTATGGAGTGCGAAGAACATGCCAGTTTTCATTACCACTCTGCTCACTGCTGATTGGTGATGGTGGGAGATTTTAGTTTGATTGCTCGCAGCAAACCAACCTAGTATGGGTGGCCCTGACTGGTATAGCTTTGCTGATCATGGACTAATTTTACATATATATATATATATATATATATATATATATATATATATATATATATATATATATATATATATATATATATATATATATATATCATACCCACATTCCCAAAGTGTAATTTTTTTTTCTGAACGAGTATGATTTCCCAAACATTTTTAAAAACATTTCTCAATAACCCCAAAAATATGTTTATCTAAGTATATATTTTATTAAGCAGTACTATTTATAAACATTTGAACATTTGTCCAGATTATTCGAACCGTTTTAAAGAAAAAACATTGTATGAATAATGGCAGTTACGAATTTTAAATATTTGGTGATTTTTTGTATATTTCAGAGTACTATACCAAAAGATTTCTTGATCTAAAACTTATATAATTCTGCTTTAGGATTGAAATTGAACAGTGAACAAGCAAATATAATTTAGCAGTGAACAGTAGGAAAAACAGTACTGAAATAAAATAAAAGTTTTGTGATAAACAAAAGGCAAACGGAAATTTCTTCGTTGTCCACGTCCAGGATTTTTCTTATTGTTTTGGTAAGTATTTATAATGAGATTTTTTTATGAACTAAAAAAAATGTGTATTATTATTTTATTATTCTTTCTCTTTTGCGTATACGATTAATTGTAATTTCCTGTACTTATCATTATTAACAGAGCATTCGTTTCCTGAACTCATGTATGACTTTTGTATAAGAAAAAATCATGTACATTTTTAATGAGTTTGATAATTACCTCTTATCTACACATCCTGAACCGGTTTGGGTTAATTATACAGTATCATCAACGGTTGTTACTAACGGTATTTAATTAATTTCGAAAACTTTTATTCCACTATGTCATTAACTTAGTACTTTTCCTTGTCAATAATTTTATTCAAATAATTGCTGATTATTTTCTTCAAATATATTATTCATAAAATGTAGTCTAGACCTAGATTTAAGGTTTTATGTTCGACATTATATGGGTTTTTTTTTTAAGAATATCATTGCTAAACCGTGTAGTCTAGGCCTATATTCAAGGTTTTATGCTCGCCATTATAGTTTTTTTTTCAAGTATATAATTCCTACAATGTTTAGTCTAGACCTAGATTCAAGGTTTTATGTTCGATATTAGAGGCTTTTTTCAAGTATATTATTCCTAAACCGTGTAGTCTAGGCCTAGATTCAAGGTTTTATGTCCCCAATATATGAGTTTTTCAAGTATGTTATTCCTACATAGTGTAGTCTAGGCCTAGATTCAAGGTTTTATGTTCGACATTATATACATTTTTCAAGTATATCATTCCTACAATGTTTAGTCTAGACCTAGATTCGAGGTTTTATGTTCGACATTATAGATTTTTTTTTAAGTATGTTATTCTTACATAGTGTAGTCTAGGCCTAGGTTAAAGTTTTTATTTCTGCCATTATATGCGTTGGTGATCCTAACGTTATTGAAATCTGGTACTAATGCGATAGCGTTTATCCTTCAGAAACTAAGTGAGTCTTAGCTTCAACTAAGCTTCCTTTCATCCTATATGAGAGATGCATCGCTATGTATTGATTATCGGTCTAACCGCCCCTCCCCCCCTCCCCTTTCCTTTCTTGTGGGAATACGTTAATCATTATTCCTCGTATGTGTGCATTCTCCCAATTTCTCGGATGTGGCTGGCGAAGACATTCTCCTTTTTTATATATATATTCTAGACGCGTTTCCCTCATTTCTTTTATTTTCCTTCCGCCTCCCTCCTTCCTTCTCTCCCCTCGGCCTATTCTCTTCTCCCCCCGGCCGTTTCCGGAACTGGCTTTTCCTCTCGACTTCTTAATTTTCCCCCTCGGGTTTACTTCCATTCTTCGTCGCCATTTTCTCCTCCATAATTAATTTGCTTTACTGTGCTTTCTCGCTATCGATCCTTTCCCCTCTTCCTGTTCGGGGGTTGATTAACCCTCCTATAGAAACCATCCTTAAGAAGGGTCCTCATAAGCCTAGGGTTGTCTCAATAACTTTCTTATATATCTAATAATGTGGCTGATATCCTCTCTCTATTTCCCTTCCGCCTTGTCATAGCTTTGCCTACATAATCACTATTACTCCCCCTCTCTGCTTCTTCCTTTCCCCAGTCTCTCCCGTTTCCTACGAAGTTCCCCTCGGACGTATCCCCTCATTTCTCTCTCTCCCAGTTTCGCGTGTACGTGAGGGAACCCCCCCCCCCCCACCTTTCCTCTTTCCGGTGTGCTACAGACGTCGTGTGGATACGTGTGTAGCAATGTGATGGATTTCTCATTTTTTTTTATTTTGTACTGTTTCTCTTGCTCTCGTTATTATTATTATTATTATTATTATTATTATTATTATTATTATCATCATCATCTAAGCTACAACCCTAGTTGGAGAAGCAGGATGCTGTAAGACCAAGGGCTCACTTATTATTATTATTATTATTATTATTATTATTATTACTACTTGGTAAGCTACAACCGTAGTTGGAAAAGCAAAATGCTACAAGCCCAAGGGCTCCAAAAGGAAGAAATAGCCCAGTGAGAAAATGAAATAAAAGCGAATAATAATAATAATAATAATAATAATAATAATAATAATAATAATAATAATAATAATAATAATAATAATAATAATAATAATACCGTAAAACCGAATTTGTAAGAAAATTTAATATCGTGTTCTTTGTTTGTTCAAATGTCAGGCGGGTATTAATTTCCCGTCAAAAATGGCCGCGTGGGATTCGGAAACATGTCGGTATTTTCATATCTGTACGTGAATTTGTATATTGTGAATCTCCTGAATTAACTTTTGCCTTTTGTCAAGTCTGTGATGCCACTTATTGACATTTTAGCAAATTATTTTTCTGTTGAAAAATGTACGGAATTGAAATACTATATATTATTCGCGCAAAAACGTTTTTTTCCAGTTTTTTATATATATGATTTTGTCAGAAAAATCGAAAAAATACAGGGACGTGAAGGTGAGCAGATGTAACAATTTTAACATTTGGAAGTTAATTTTTAAAGATTGATTTTTTATAGTTTATATATGAAAGATTTATTTTAATGTTATTTTTTTAAATACTTTATTTTAATGTTATTTTTTAAATACTTTATTTTAATGTACATTTTTTTTAAATATGTTATTTTAATTGTTAACTTCTCTTGTAGTTTATTTAATTTCAGTATTTCCTTTTCTCACTGGACTATTTTCCCTATCGGAGCCCTTGGGCTTAGGCCTATAGCATGCTGCTTTTCCAACAAGGGTTGTAGCTTAGCAAGTAATAATAATAATACAACATATATATATATATATATATATATATATATATATATATATATATATATATATATATATATATATATATATATATATATATACACGTACGTATGGTTGTTTCAAATGTAACGGGCAACAGTGGGACAAAGGCCTCTCCTTTTCCTGTCCATTCCTTTCCTCCCAAGGGCATGCCATTATATAATAATTGTTTTTATGGTTTCCTTATTCATATCCCTTGTCGAAGGCAGTAGTAACCCTCTCCTGTAATTTTCCTGAACCATCGTGGAAGATTGGCTCGGCCTGTTAGGCCTATTTTATCCTATTTGATGAGAGAGAGAGAGAGAGAGAGAGAGAGAGAGAGAGAGAGAGAGAGAGAGAGAGAGAGAGAGGCTCTCTTTGGTCTCGTGCTCTACTTCGGTCTAGGACTAATGCTCCTTTATGTCCGGTGGGGTATTGGAGAGGTCCATGTCAAATGCCTTTTTTATTTGTTCTATGGTTATTCTCATATATTTTGCTTTATTAATTTATATCTACTCTTTCTTTTGCGTTTATTGTTCATGTGCATTTATCAAATAAATATGTCCACTGAAAGTTCACATGGTCTAGGACTGCATGAAACTCACAAACATGATTGGCTCTCTCTCTCTCTCTCTCTCTCTCTCTCTCTCTCTCTCTGTGTGTGTGTGTGTGTGTGTGTGTATGTGTGTGTAAGGGGGTACGTAAAAGGGTTTGCGCGCCGAAGTCTAGACGCCTTCGGGGCGTACGGACAGATCAGCTTTAAAACAGACAACAAATTGTGACTGGTATTGACGCGCACGTGGGCTGACATCAGGTGGGTTGCTACGCTCCCTCGGGGAAAGCTATATAGAGTACCCGACTTTGCTGTTGCCTCTGCTGCAGGGTGCTGTTATTGCTGCAAGTCTGGGAATAACAACAGGCCGGCTGCTGACTTTGCTTTCATTAGGATTCAGGTCCCAGTTGGTTACTATTAACTTTTTTATCAACCTTGCGTTTGGCTGAGCTTGCGTCTATTAATTATGTATCTGAGAATGGAGACTTGCGGATGCACACATTCGCGCTTTATATTATTACCTGCGATTTTTTACATACCCTTAAACAGATAAATATTTATGGTATTAATAAGATTACTTTAAGTAAAATTGTACCCCAAAGTATTCACCATTTTTGTATCATCATCTCCTACGCCTGTCGACGCAAAGAGCCTCTGTTAGATTTCGCCAGTCGTCTCTATCTTGAGCTTTTAAAAAATTAGTACTATTCCATTCATCATCTACTCCACGCTTCATAGTCCTCAGTCCTCAGCCATGTAGTCTTCCAACTCTTCTAGTGCCCCGAAACCAGTTGAAAGTTTGGTGAACTAATCTCTTGGGGAATGCGAAGAACATGCCCAAACCATCTCCAACTACCCCTCACCATGATCTCATCCATATATGGCACTCTAGTATTTTGTTTTCTTTTATTATCTACAAATTTGCAGTGAAAGAGTAGGATTGCCTGTAAAATTTACTTATGTAATTCGTGTAGAGTTGTTATGCCTTTTTTGTAGGTTCTTATCCTTCGTATCTTTTACTGGAATATATGAGGATATTTTTTTTTTAGATTAGTCGAAAAATATCTTTTAAAGGAAATTGCCGAATGATAAACTACTTTCTCGTACATGCAGAGTTTACTATTATTACTAGTGCCATAGCCTCTGTGCCATGGTCTTCCACTATCTTGGGTTAGAGATCTCTTGCTTGAGGGTACACTCAGGTACACTATTCTATCTTGTTCCTTTTCCTCTTGTTTTTATAGTTTATATATGAAAGGTTTATTTTGATGTTATTGTTCTTAAACTTCTCTTGTAATTTTTCCTTATTTTCTTTCCTCATTGGGCTATTTTTCCCTGTTGGAAGCCCAGGGCTTATATCATTCCTGCTTTTCCAACTAAGGTTGTAGCTTAGCAAGTAATAATAGTAATAATAATATACTCCTATTGACGCAAAGGGCCTCTGTTAGATTTCGCCAGCCGTCTCTATCTAGAGCTTTTAAATCAATTTTTCTCCATTCATCATCTCCTTCGCGCTTCATAGTCCTCAGCCATGTAGACCTGGGTCTTCCAACTCTTCTAGTGCCTTGGGGAGCCCAGCCCTGAATAATAATAATAATAATAATAATAATAATAATAATAATAATAATAATAGTATTTGCAACACTGCAGCAGCTGCCACTGCATCAGTAGTAGTATTGTTAACATTTAGGACAAACAAGATAGCATCAAAGACTTGCACTACAGTAACAGCTTTGTGGAGCATCTGACATCTGTCTCTGAGCGCCGAGTTTTTGTGGCCAATTGCAGCAGTATCCCGGCGTTATTTTCCCTTGCAATAAGAGGCTATTTGTCTCTTTATTTTCCCCCCAAGGAAAGGGAAAGGAGAGTGTCGTAAGCGGAATTGTCTTCCGCTATTTTGCGGTTCTTGGCGACTGTCAGCATTTTGCTAGACCCATTTAAGAGTCTGTGATGAATGGTGCGGTTTCTATGGGCGTCCTTAGTCCTATGGAAGTTGAATGTTAACAAATAAACACCTTTTGAGTTTGTATGAAGCATATAAACTAGAGAGATATAAATAGGTGTATTTTTAGTTATTTTTTCAACAAATTTTTTTTTTTTCTGAGGCAAGAATTGGTTGGAGACAGAAGTAGGAACTTTTTATTTATAGGTGTGTGTGTGTGACCTTGTTTGAGCAAATTCGTTAGAGAAGTTATAAAGACTTCTTGTATCTATATACGTGTATTTTTAGTATAATGATTAACAAAACATCGAATTTTGCAAGTTTTTCAAAGAGGCAAAAGGAAAAAAATGGTTGGAGTCAGGAGTAAGGAACTTTGAATGTACGCGCGTGTGTGTGTGTGTGTGTGTGTGTGTGTGTGTGTGTGATGTTTGAGTAAATTCGCTAAAGAGAGATACAAAGACCTCTTGTATATACAGTATATACGTGTATTTTTAATATATATTTTTCAAAACAAAACCGAATTTTGCAAGTTTTCAGAGGCAAAAGGGAAAAAAAATGGTTGGAGACAAGGAGTAAGGAACTTTGAATGTACGTGTGTGTGTCTGTGACGTTGTTTGAGGTTTTGTCGTCATGGTCGATGCACGTCATTAAGTTTTGGAGAATTGGGAAGCAGACCACACCCCCTCTCTCTCTCTCTCTTTCTCTCTCTCTTCAACCATCACCGCCTTCGATGTGTATAGGTTCTTCATCCGTCCACGGTCTCTAAGGTGTATCCGTGCATCGGTCTACCATTTTCCGTAAACCAGGCGAGCTATGTCTCGTTTTCACAGTCTGAGAATTTGACTTTGGCTAAGTCCTCTGTTTAATATTTCCTTTAGTAGCAATAAAATTAGCTTCTTTATTTAGGAGATAGTTGAAGCATGAAGGTAATGGATGGAGAAGTATTGAATTAAAAGCTCAAGATAGAGACGACTGACGAAATATAACGTATGGCTATCTAAGACCTTCTGTTTAGTATTTTTTTTAAGGTAATATCTACTTAAGAGGAATGAAATGAGTTTATTTAGGAGATAGGAGATGAGGCATGAAGTAGATGATGAGTGGAGAAGTATATATTGAATTAAAAGCTCGAGATAGAGACGACTGGTGAAATCTAACTGAGGCCCTTTGTGTCAATAGGCGTAGGAGGAGATGATGATTTAGATAACTTCGATTTTATCCTTTTTGTTCAAAAGTTCAAACTTGCATCGATTGATTTTATGCTGAACAAACTGACAGAAGTCTCTTTTTATTGTTAATATGTGAAATATATTTTATTGTTGTTACTGTTCTTAGAATATTTTATTTAATTTGTTTAATACTTCTGTAGTTTGTTTATTTCCTTACTTCTTTTCCTCACTTGGCTATTTTTCCTTTTTGGAGCCGTTAGGCTTATGACATCCTGCTTTTCCAACTAGCGTTGTAACGTAACTAATAATAATAATGATAATAATAATAATAATAATAATAATAATAATATCTCTCGATATAATTTTGCGTAAAGTTCCCCCATTTTCATTGCTGAACCGGAGATAGTTCAATCATAATCAATTTCCTGATTTCACTTTTCGCCCATTAGATGATAAGGCTGTTGTGCGTCACCTTGAATATCGACAATAACTCAGACACAGTAATCGTTACCTTATGACATAGACTGATGTCTTACGCTAGAAACCTTTCTTCCACAACTTGAGGTGTTTTAGAACTCCAGAGACTAGAAGAAAGTGTACACTAAGTTCAAACTCGCAGCAATTCTTTTTATGTTGAACATGGTAACACAAGTCCTTTTATAGTTTATATATCAAATATCTGTTTTTATGTTATTAATGTTTTTGAAATATTTTATTTTAATTTTTCATTACTTCTGATATCGTTTATTTATTTCCTTATTTCCTTTCCTCACTGAGCTATTTTTCCCTGTTGGAGCTCTTGGGCTTATAGCATTTTGCTTTTTCAAGTACGGTTATAGCTTAGCTAATAATAATGATAATAATAATAATAATATTTTTTCTCTCTCTCGCTTTCTTTAGGGTACACTCGGGCACACTATTCTATCTTATTTCTCTTATTCTTGTTTTGCTAAAGGTTTTATTGTTTATATAGGGAATATTTATTTTAATCTAGTTATATACTCTTTAGAATATTATATTTTTCTTTATTTTCTTTCCTCACCAGGCTGTTTTCCCTGTTGGAGCACCTGGGCTTATAGCATCCTGCTTTTCTAACTAGGGTTGTAGCTTAGCAAGTAATAATAATAATAATGATAATAATAATAATAATAATAATAATAATAATAATAGAAAAATCTGTTTAAGTTTGCCGTCGCATGACTCATATTGTTTGAATTTTCTGACATTGTTGCTCTCAACTGTTTGTATATAACCTCGTTATCTGTCGAATAAACCTTACTTCCCTCTCCGTTAGAACTTAACAGCTACGTTGCCACAAGAGATTTGATGTAATTGGAAAAATGAGGAAATTTGATGACGGAGGAGAAAATGAAAATGAGGAAGCGAACTGATAAATTAACTTAAGTTTCGGTAAATTAGTTTTGCAACGCGTGATGTGATTTAGTACATCCCTAGAGATTGTAAAAGAAAAAGGGGAAGGAAGCGAAGACGATGGATCGGCGAACTAAGGAAGTTTGTGGGCGTGGACTGGCACAGAAAGATCATAAACAGACACAAGTGGAAGAGCATGTCTGAGGCCTTTGTTCCGCAGTGGACTAGAAATGGCTGTTGATGATGGTGATGATTATATATATATATATATATATATATATATATATATATATATATATATATATATATATATATATATATATATATATATGTATATATATATATATATATACATATATATATATATATATATATATATGATATATATATACAGTATATATATGTATATATATATATATATATATATATATATATATATATATATATATATATATATATATAGAGAGAGAGAGAGAGAGAGAGAGAGAGAGAGAGAGAGAGAGAGAGAGAGAGAGAGAGAGATTGTGTGTGAACTTCCTACAAGAATTCCTCTCACACCTGACTGTTCTTTTCCGAACTTATCCTTCATAACATGTTTTTCCCTCTTGTCTTCAATATTAAATTTCTCAAATATTCGAGGGAATATGGAAGAGGCCTTCCACGTCGACGCTAGGGAACCGAAAATAAGTTATTATTATTATTATTATTATTATTATTATTATTATTATTATTATTATTATTATTATTATTATTATGACGACGATTATGATATGAGGATAATAATAATAATAATAATAATAATAATAATAATAATAATAATAGACCTTAGTGGATATTATTATTATTATTATTATTATTATTATTATTATTACGACGATTATGATAATATAAGATGATGATGATGATGATAATAATAATGATGATGATGATCCTAATAATAATAATAGACCTTAGTGGATATTTCATCAGCGTCCTATTATGATTCATCTACTTGTGAGACAGATCATGCATTTTTTTGCAGGCTATGACGTATAGCCTAAGAGCCCCAGCCTCTATATAGTCGAAGCAATGTGTACGAACAAACGAACGAACGATGTATTTACATGTGTGGTCCTCCTAGCCTTCTCGTTCTTACTCACGAATCTATCATTGACAGTATTATCTCTTATTGGCTTTTTCTTTTTTTATTAAACCCAGATTACTAAGATACGTCAGCTCTTGATTTCAGCTTCAAGGAACCTGTGAGTCATTGGCTGGTGATCAAAGATAGCTGAGAGAGAGAGAGAGAGAGAGAGAGAGAGAGAGAGAGAGAGAGAGTGAGAGAGAGAGAGAGAGAGAGAGAGAGAGAGTGATTAGTTTTATTGCCTTCTTATCTCTAATGAGTCGTACATATTAAGTTTAAGAGACCTGTGGACTGGTTTCACACCTACGTGGGTGTGATATTATTTCGGTGGCCCTCCCCCCCCTTTTTTTTGTAGATTAAAATTTTTTTAAATTAATTAAAAAAATTGTCTTTGAAAGCAATGAATTAAAATCAGCTTTTTAAACATGTAACTTCCCTGGTAGTTACATATATAAAAGCTTTATATATGTAATTACCAGGTAAGTATATTTGAAAATTTATTTTAGAATAAAAATATCCTTTTTAATTATTTGAAGTTGACTCTGAAAGCAGTGATGTAGATTCAGTTTTCATTTCAAATTGTCTCAGATAGGAATAATATAGATGTGCCAAATCGAGGTGATCTTTTTATAGATTTAAATTTTTTCTATTCATTTATTTGAAGTTTTTTTTTTTTTTTTTTTGAAAGCAATGATATAGATTCAACTTTTTTCTAGAATTGTCTCTGAAAGCAATGATGTCATAAATGATTTATGAATTTGACACACTGTGCCAAATTGAAGTGGCATTTTTATATTCACTTTTTTTTTTTTTTGAAGTTGCCTTTGAAAGCAATGATTTATATTAACTTTTTTTTTTTATTGAAAATTGTCTCTGAAAGCAATGATGTCATTACCAGGTTTGGGAATTAGACACAATGTGCCAAAACCGAGGTGTCATTTATATAGATTCACATTTTTCTCTTTTTTTTTTCTAATTGTGTCGGAAAGCAATGAATCTAGATTGTGTCTGAAAGCAATGATGTCATAAACTACTTTGGGAATTTGACACAATGTGCCAAAACCGAGGTGTACCATTGTCCCCTGACAGAGAGAGAGAGAGAGAGAGAGAGAGAGAGAGAGAGAGAGAGAGAGAGAGAGGAGATGGAATGCAGGTGGAAGAGAGGAAGTGTGACGTCCATGGTATGACAACGCAGAAAAAAGACTGATATCGAATCATTATCGTTATCTTCATTATCGTAATTATAATTGGAAGAGAAAAGGATGTTGGATAGGAGATTGGAAGAAGTGGCCATTGGAAGAGAAAAGGATGTTAGATAGGAGATTGGGAAAACTCGGCCCAGCGGAGGAGCTCCGGAGGTGAACTCGAAGTCTTGAAGATTTCGCTCGAAGTCAGAACAATCCGACGTATCCTCCTGTCTTTTCCAATGTGATGTTCTGGATAACCTTCCATTGTGACGCCAATGCCATTCATGGAGAGAGAGAGAGAGAGAGAGAGAGAGAGAGAGAGAGAGAGAGAGAGGGGGGGGAGTTGAAGATTGGCTTGACTGTTTTATGCTACTGTGTAACTATAGAGTGGCGTTTTTATTTTTTATTTTTACCCTTTACGATTACGATTATTGATATAAATCATGGCTAATATTTTAAGTAAACGGTGAATATTCATTATATACATATGTATATATATATATATATATATATATATATATATATATATATATATATATATATATATATATATATATATATATATATGATGTTATAGATGACCTCCCATTGTGACGTCAATGCCATTCATGTCGAGAGAGAGAGAGAGAGAGAGAGAGAGAGAGAGAGAGAGAGAGAGAGAGAGAGAAAGGGGGGGGGCGCTGGCAGACGAAAAATAGCCTTACCTACTCGTTAAAGGTAATTTCGAACTTCCTGTTCGGAGTTAACATTGACAGGAATGTGGAATGTAGCGGATACGCCAAAGGAAAATTGGACCCGATTTTCCTTCGGTGTATCCGCTACATTCCACATTTTCTCGCCAACGGATAATTTGGAAATGAATTAGAATAAAGAAATTGAAAACTAAAAAAAAAAAAAAAAAAAAAAAAAAAGGTAAACCCTTGAAATGGGTAAAAAAATGTGTGGATAATTTATGGATATTGTTACACCTTGGATAATCTATCTACCCCCATACATTGATATACACGTTATATATATTTATATATATATATATATATATATATATATATATATGTTTTTTCAAAAAGGCCCATAAAAGAAACACAGGAAATATGAATAAATCACACTATATTTCGGTCAATAAACATCGACCCTCTTCAGGATGTAAAGTACAAGTGAGGCTTACAGTGGAGAGTGACGGTTTATATATGAAAGCAAAAGGGTGTGTTCAATTGTTCTATAGTTGTTATAATTGCTGGAAGGATTAGCCAAATTTAATTACATTCAGGTGCGTGTTCTTATTGTTGAGCCGCTTGGAGGAAGTCTTGACCTCTGATGCATGTCTGGTGGCCGGTCTCCGTGGATTATCTTCTTAATGATAGGGTTGAGAAGAGTATTGTCCACTGTGTCAGCTTTCCATTGGCCCCCACATAGGTTCATTGTGTTTGATTGATTTATGATGGCTGATTCCAGGATTTTCCTTCTGTACGGACAGGTACTCTTAAAAAGCAAAGACGACTCACTCCAGTTAATCTGGTGCCCTAAATCCCTAAGGTGAATGAAAATCCCCGAGTTTTCATACCCATATCTAACAGATCTTTTGTGTTCGGATAATCTTTGAGATAGCGAACGGCCAGTTTGCCCAACGTACACTTTTTCACAATCCCTGCATGGTACTTTGTAAACGCCGGATTCTATCTCTCTTTTATTTTGATAAACATTAATAAGGGCGCTTCCTATGGTCTTTGGATATGAAAAAACAAAGGGGTTCTCAGTTTTGATATGATTTGTTATATTTTTAATACCTTCTATATATGGGAGCATAAAATTTAAAACTGAATGGGAAAAAGATGGAAAATTAGCTTTTTTGGACATACTAATTATAAGGGAATCGACGGGGTATAATTTTACTGTGTATAGAAAACCAACTTTCTCTATTTCCTACATTCATTTTTTTAGTTATCACGACATTTCTGTAAAAATTGGAGTAGCTTGCAATCTATTTCTTAGAGGTTTGAGAATTTGTTCCCCAGCCTACCTAAATAAAGAATTTGAAATCATCCGTAAACAACTCGCCCAGCTATTCTACCCGACGTATGTCATAGAAAAGGCCATCAACAAAGCCAACACGATATATTATAAAGATCATGATGTTACTAACCAAAGAGATTTTAAAAATAAGATAAAACTCCCATATATAGAAGGTATTAAAAATATAACAAATCATATCAAAACTGAGAACCCCTTTGTTTTTTCATATCCAAAGACCATAGGAAGCGCCCTTATTAATGTTTATCAAAATAAAAGAGAGATAGAATCCGGCGTTTACAAAGTACCATGCAGGGATTGTGAAAAAGTGTACGTTGGGCAAACTGGCCGTTCGCTATCTCAAAGATTATCCGAACACAAAAGATCTGTTAGATATGGGTATGAAAACTCGGGGATTTTCATTCACCTTAGGGATTTAGGGCACCAGATTAACTGGAGTGAGTCGTCTTTGCTTTTTAAGAGTACCTGTCCGTACAGAAGGAAAATCCTGGAATCAGCCATCATAAATCAATCAAACACAATGAACCTATGTGGGGGCCAATGGAAAGCTGACACAGTGGACAATACTCTTCTCAACCCTATCATTAAGAAGATAATCCACGGAGACCGGCCACCAGACATGCATCAGAGGTCAAGACTTCCTCCAAGCGGCTCAACAATAAGAACACGCACCTGAATGTAATTAAATTTGGCTAATCCTTCCAGCAATTATAACAACTATAGAACAATTGAACACACCCTTTTGCTTTCATATATAAACCGTCACTCTCCACTGTAAGCCTCACTTGTACTTTACATCCTGAAGAGGGTCGATGTTTATTGACCGAAATATAGTGTGATTTATTCATATTTCCTGTGTTTCTTTTATGGGCCTTTTTGAAAAAACATGTTAAACTGTTCGATTACAGTTATAAATAAGACATATATATATATATATATATATATATAATATATGTGTATATATATATAGATTGGTCTCATTTTACTTAAAATATTTGCGACAATTTACATCAATAATTGAAATATCTTGTCTTTTTCAGTTGTAAAAATAATAATAATAATAAT
>NC_090745.1:898411-905911 GCF_036898095.1 Palaemon carinicauda | reverse complement strand
TCTTCTTCTTCTTCTTATTATTATTATTATTATTATTATTATTATTATTATTATTATTATTATTATTATTATTATTAGCCAAGCTACAACCCTGGTTGGAAAAAAGCCTTGATATTGTTATTATCATTATTATTATTATCATTAGCCAAGCTATAACCCTGGTTGGAAAAAACCTTGATATTGTTGTTATTTTTATTATTATTATTATTATTATTAGCCAAGCTACAACCCTGGTTGTAAAAAACCTTGATATTGTTATTATTATTATTATTATTATTATTATTATTATTATTATTAGCCAAGATACAACCCTGGTTGGAAAAAACCTTGATATTATTATTATTATTATTATTAATAGCCAAGCTACAACCCCAGTCAGAAAAGAACTAACCTCATTAAAAGTCTAATTTTGAGCATAATCACCTAAGCTTCATTAAGACGTATAAAAGCCAGTGCATTTCCTCTTCATCTTTATAGCATTCGAGATTTTATGAATGAACCCTCAGATTTTAAGATGTGCCGTAAAATTGAACTGAGCGTTTGACGGTGTGAAATGCAATGAATGAGTCTTTTGACGGTTTGGGCGTTGTGAATGAATCATTGAAGTGTTAAGGGTGGGTGATGTCTCTTAATGATTTCGCCAGCGTTGAAAGATTGAAGGTCTAAAGGCCGCTCATGAATGGCAGAGGCAAGGGACAGTGACATTGCCCTGTCAAGGAGGACAGTGCCTTAGAGACTGACCATATATTATTATTATTATTATTATTATTATTATTATTATTATTATTATTATTTGCTAAGCTACAACCCTAGTTGGAAAAGCAGGGTGCTATAACCCCCGTGGCCCCAACAGGGAAAATAGCCCAGTGAGGAAAGGAAACAAGGAAAAATAAAATATTTTAAGAACAGTAACACCATTGAAATATATATTTCCTAATATAAACTATAAAAAACATTAACAAAACAAGAGGAAGAAAAATTAGATAGAATAGTGTGCCCGAGTGTACCCTCAAGCAAGAGAACTCGATAGAAACTACTACTACTATTATTATTATTATTATTATTATTATTATTATTATTATTATTATTATATTATTAATTGCTAAGCTACAACCCTAGTTGGAAAAGCAGAATGCTATAAGCCCAGGGGCTCCAACAGGGAAAATAGCCCATTGGGGAAAGGAAACAAGGAAAAAATAAATATTTTAAGAATAATATTAAAATGAATATCTCCTATATAAAGTATGAAAACTTTGATAAAACATGAAGAGAAACGAGATAGAACAGTGTGCCCAAGTGTACCCTCAAGCAAGAGAACTCTAACCCAAGACAATGAAAGACCATGGTACAGAGGCTATGACACTACCCTAGACTAGAGAACAATGGTTTGATTTTGGAGTGTCCTTCTCCCAGAAAAGCTGCTTACTACTGCAACTACTGTATAAACCTATTACCTCCTCCAGGAAAACATAGGATCTCAGCAAGGTCTTACATATTAGTGTATTACATCCGGTAAAGGAAAGACAGATCTCCTGGTCATTTCTGTATCGCCACTTAGGCCCGGGAAATAAGACCAGACATGGCGTTGATAATAGCGCTTATGGCAGACACATGATTGATGGGTTGTGGAGGATCTAGGCTTATTTTGAGGGGAATTAGGACCATACTTAAAGGATATTAACAATAATATGGCCTACTTTTCACGGCCTGTCGTTTTTTTTTTTTTTTTTTTTTTTTTCCGGTTTCTTTAGTGTCATCATATTTTAAATCATATTTCCTACAATTTTTTTTTTTTATATTTTTTAATATTAGATTACTAATACATACAGAAACTCGATTTTTTTTCATTAATATTTTTATCTATATCTATTCATATTTATATCTATATCTATACAACTTCTTTCTATTGGTTATTTTTTTTTTGTTACCAGATTGATAGTAGATAAAGAAACTTGAAAGTTCTCATGAATACTTATGATACATCCTTGCGAAAGTGTTTAGCCCTTTTTATTATTATTAAAATTATTATTACTGTTGACCGTTTGCACTCTATATTGGTCCAAATTTTTTTTTGTAACGCATAATGCAGTTCTGACCCAAAATGTGATTTATATATATATATATATATATATACACATATGTGTGTGTATTTATATATATTATGTATTTATGATATATATATTTATATATATATATATACATATATATATATGTGTGTGTGTGTGTATTTATATATATATATATATATATATTTATTTATTTGTTTATACATACATATATATATATATATATAATATTTATTTATTTATTTATGTATGTGTGTATGTATGGATTTCTGTGCCACCGCCATTCTGTACCTAACGCGAAAGGAGTGACGCAGTGAAATGATAATCATCAGTTCGTCATAGTTTCGTTGAATCATTGCTATCAGCGACTACCCACGAATAGATTACTCCCCCTGTCAGGTTGCCAAGTACCGCTATCTGTTCCATTTCATCTTGGCCTTGAGAGAATGAAGCACAATTATTAGAGTACTCAAGAGAGTACTTACGTTTGGTATGTACAAATGTACTACATTGCGGTACATTTCTGTTTTTCATTTTTCTTCTATTAAGCGAATGTAAATGTAGGTGAGTGTGTGTGTGTGTGTATATATATATATATATATATATATATACATAATATACAGTATATATATTTATATTTATATAAATAAATAACTAGTGCACGCGACCTGTCAAATTGATTGTTTAATATTTAGATATGCATATACACTTTCACTTACCCCTTTCTCACAAGGGTATGATTACTCTCTCCCTACCACGTGAGAGACAGGGAGAGCTGGCGTGACCGGAAAGTTATATAATATATATATATATATATATATATATATTTATTCAGAAACTTTATATTATATGGGGGGTATTGAAACAATGTTCGGGAAAGGAATGACATCGCTCATTTGCTAAGAAATTGAAATCGATATAGGTGGAAGAAAATATGTAAATAAATAAAATTGACTGAAAACTGGTAAACCAAGTTGAATGAACTTCCCTGGAAAAGGGGGATTTGTTTTATACAAAAGAAAACAAAATTACTCAAGTAAAGAATTGTGCAATGCGTATGAACAATATTTTTCCTTTTCCCTCTGTCAATTTCAATTCCAAATTCCAATTTCAATTGCTGTTGCAATGAAAGCAAATATAAAATTGGTTACAAGATCGGTTTCTGTACAACATTAGGGTTGTGGTGGCCGATGTGGTAACGTCCCTGACTGGGGGTTCGAGTCCCGCTCAGAGTCGTTAGTTTCTTTGGTCACTGCAACCTCACCATCTTTGTGAGCTAAGGATGGGGGGTTTTGGGGAGCCTATAGGTTTATCTGCCGAGTCATCAGCAGCCATTGCCTGGCTCTCCTTGGTCCTAGCGTTGGCGCTGATCATTATGTATATATGGTCAGTCTCTAAGGCATTGTCCTGCTTGATAGGGCAATGTCACTGTCCCTGGCCTCTGCCATTCATGAGCGGGCCTTTAAACCTTTAAACTTGGCTCACTTTGGGTTCGAATATTGTTCGATATAGTATTTTTCTATCTCAATCTACGTGCTTTCACAGACTGGAAGAGAGAGGGGGGTAGGGGGGGGGGGGGTAGCTGCTGTTGCTGCTTGTCCTGGCCGGGGTGGGGGGGGGGGGGTTGCTGCACGTTGAGTCATATTGCTTGATCTGAAAATGTCACTTAGGGTTACAGGATGATGGTGGCTTAATACCAATGCTGAAAATGATGTCGGGGTGTTGAATGAAAGGGTGGGTCTTTTTTTTTTCATGTAAGTGAGACTGATTTACCACTGGTTTTTCACTCTTGTAGTGCAGCGCATGCCCGAGTTTACACCTCATATGTCTTTTTTTTTCTTCTTTTTCTTAAGAGGGGTTTTTTTTTCTTTTTTTTAAGAGGGCCTTTTCGTGAATCAGTTCTCTTTTAAGAGGGTCTTTTCATGAATCATTTTTTTAAGAGGTTCGTTTCGTGAATCAGGTTTCTTTTTTCTTTATTTTAGATGATCGTTTCATGAATCAGGTTTTTTTAGAGGGTCGTTTCATAAATCACGTGTTTTTTTTTCTTTTAGAGGATCGTTTCATGAATCAGGTGTTTTTTTTTTTTTTTAGATGGTCGTTTCATGAATCAGGAGTTTTTTTTTTTCTTTTTTTTAGAGGGTCATTTCATGAATCAGGTTTCTTTTTACTTTTTTTTTTTAGAGGGTCGTTTCATGAATCAGTTTTTTTTTTTTTTTCCAAGAGGGTCTTTCGTAAAACGAGCGGTCGTAGGGATTTATTTTCAGACCTCCCTTGGGGTTGAAGTCAACTGTGATTTAGTTTTTCTTCTAGTGTTTAAAGATTCTTGCCTGTGTGTTTGATAGAAGCCGTGTGTGGGTGCTAGGATTTGTCAGAATCGTTTATTTAACACGATAAAATTAGGCGTGAGGTTGTTATGATAGCGAAGAAGGGGAGGGAGCATTTTGGCTGACTGAGAAAAGAGAGAGAGAGAGAGAGAGAGAGAGAGAGAGAGAGAGATGGGGGGACGAGATTGAATTGGCCAGGGGCAAGGGAAGTCTTTTCAGCTCCCTTCCTCTCTCTCTCTCTCTCTCTCTCTCTCTCTCTCTCTCTTTCTCTGCCCTTCACGTGGCAGGGGGTGGGTCAGGAATGCAAAGGGGGTATATATACCTTTTAAGTCACCTGGTGGTTGTGTGTTCTCCTTTCTTTCTGGTCCCTTCTCATCCACTCTGATCCAATTCCATCCAATTCTCCCATCTAATCTTTTTGCTCTCGTATGGCTTTGGGGATTTCTTCTTGTATAATATGGCTGCCATATACTTAACGGGCTGATTTTCGTCTGCTTTTGGGCGTCGTGCTTATCATGAAACTTTTTTTTAAGATAAAGAAAAGAAAGTTTCTTCATACGTGGGAATAATCTTGGTGATCATGGTACCCTTTCACTGGGGCCTTCCCCTTCATTCTCCTCCTCCTCCTCCCCCTTTTTTGTTTTTTCTTCTTCTCCATCTCCTCTTCCTCCTCCTCCTCCTCCTCCTCCTCCTCCTCCTCCTCCTCCTTCTTCTTCTTCTTCTTCTTCTTCTTCTTTCTGCCTTGTAATCTCTCCACCATCTCATCATGGTGTCCCTTTCCTCTCTGAAGTCAGCTTCATTTTGCTCACCCACCAGCTACTGAGATTGTATGGTCCATTGAAAAAGCTTTTTGCCACTAGTTTTTTCATCACTTTTACATATGCACTCCTTATGAGATATGCATTAATATTGAATTCTATGGCTATAAAGACTAATTTTATTTAGATTTCTGATGGTCATCATGTTTTGAATGGCTATAATGTCTGAACAGGTTTAAAGATCACTTAGGAGTGGCAGAGGCCAGGGACATGGTAATGTCCTAGAGACCGACCATCTTTACAAACAGGATAAGCCCCCAACTCCGTCTCCATCTAAGCTAGGACCAGGAGAGGCCAGGCAATGGCTGTGGACACTACTGAAAACTATCGCGCTGGAACTACCGACCAACAGATTGCGAGTCGGGGACGTTTTCGAATGTGTGCTTAATTATGTATAGATATATATAAATTTGTTTAATATTTCCTTGAAGACAACTAACATTGACAATATTTAAGAGCACACAAATATCTTCCCCCACCTCAAATGTACACCATCCCCTTAATCTAAATAAAAATTTGAAATTTTGAAAATTTTGAAAATTTGAAAATTTTGAAAATTTTAAAATTTTAAAAATTTGAAAATTAAAATTTTTTAAAATTTTGAAAATTTGAAAATTTGAAATTTGAAATTGAATTCGATGAAGAAAAATTTCGTTTAAACCAAGTGTGGCACGAAGAAGCGAAGCGAGTGATCAACAACTTTGCCGTATACAGATCCAGATTCGGTATGGTTGGCCAGGCGTGAGAAACGAGACACAAAAAGGCTTACGGGTCACCTCGTCGCTTAACCTTTGCTTAGAATGTGGTGTCATTCTTTGTTGAATATATATATATATATATATGTGTGTGTGTGTGTATATATATAATTATATGTGTGTATATATATATATGTATATGTATGTGTGTATATATATATATATATATTATATGTATATTATATATATATATATATATATATATTTTATATATATATATATGTATATATATATATATTGTAAATGTGTGTATATATATATGTGTATATATATTTATATATATGTATATGTATATATATATTTATATATATAAATATATATTTCTGTATATATATAATATGTGTGTATATATGTATATATATAAATTATATATATATATATATATATATGTGTGTATTTCTGTGTGTGTATTTCTGTATGTATATATATATATATATATATAATGTGTGTATATATATGTCTATATATGTATGTATATATGTATGTATTATGTATGTATATATATATATATATATATATATTTCTTTGGCCTTTAGCCTTATCAATTCCCTTGACTGCTGCTCATGAGTGACCTTTTAAGAATGTTACCCTATTGGAAATATTCCTGTCTCGCGATCTGCTGGACTGCGGTTCGAAACCCGCCCATGTTCGATAGTTTTCTAGTAGTGTCTGCAATCTCACCATCCTTCTGAGCTAAGGATGAGTTTATTGGGGGAGCGTATAGGTCTACTTGCTGAGTCAAGAACAGCCACTTCCTGGTCCTCCCTGGTCCTAAATTGAGGGAGAGGGGGCTTGGGCGTTGATCATATATATATATATATATATAATATACACACACACACATATATATATATATAATATACACACACACATATATATATATATATATATACTGTATATATATATAGGACGGTCTCTTGGACATTGCCCTGTTCCTTGCCTCTCCTATTCATAGTGACCTTTAAACCTTTGAATATTTTTTTTTTCAATAAGATCAGAAATATTTCTCAAATCCTTAAAATGGATGTTAATTTTCTTTTAATTTTCGAAGGTTTACATTTAAAAACTCTAAATTTACATTGTCAATGAAAAAAAAATTGTGCTTTCATATGTAAATCAGGCGTACAAAATAACTGCGTATAACTTCGTATTCCCTTAGTTGAAACAACACAGTTGCAGATCTACGCAGCTTCTTATATAGCTTATACCTAAACCCTAGGAGTAGATTTGAACCTTGAAAATTGGCCAAGGTTCAAGTTGGGTAAAATAGTTAGGATATCAATAGTGATGTTGTTTTGTTGCAAAATAGTTGTTAGTACTTATTGAAAATATCTACATTTACTTTTTATTTATTATTTGTTGAGGTTTGTATTATTATTATTATTATTATTATTATTATTATTATTATTATTATTGTTATTATTACATATGTAAACGAAGCTTGAAGGAGGTTGTTTTACCCCCTGTTTGTGTGTTTGTTTGTGAACAGCTTCCTGGCAACAGTTTTAATCGTAGAGTAATGAAATTACCAGGGATT
>NC_090745.1:878075-897911 GCF_036898095.1 Palaemon carinicauda | reverse complement strand
CTTTACTTAATTTTTGAAAGATTAATGAGAGTTTATTCTTTGCTTGTCCAAGCAATCCTTGCCTTTGGCGTGGAATTTGGCCACAAATAACCTGTCCGAGTACATTTTCTTATGTTTTATGAAGTCTTCGTGTTACTTCGTGTTAAAAAGCTTCCTTTTCTTAGTGAGAATACCTGAACATGGTGACGTTGGTAATAGTTTATATAGGACATATCTGTTTTGACGCTGTTACTGTTTTTAGAATGATTTATTATTAATTCATTTTCATCATTTATTTTTTTCCTTATTTCCTTTCCTCACTGGGCTATTTTCCCTATTGGAGCCCTTGGGCTTATAGCATCTTGCTTTTCCAACTAGGGTTGTAGCTTGGCTAGTAATAATAATAATAATAATAATAATAATAATAAAGTGTACTATAGAATTGGGCTTATAGTATCCCGCTTCTTCAACTAGGGTTGTAGCTTAGCTTGTGATGATAATAATAATAATAATAATGATAATAATAATAATAACCCCCATTCCAACATCTGTCCCTTACCTCTCCTCCAAATCCTTTCGATCTCTGGGGTTTTCCGTGATCTGCATTCCTGTTGCTCTCCTTAGGGATGGGATACCGCCTACGGCGTGTCGTGCATGGCCTACTGTAGAGGGTACTAAAGGTTTTTAATAGATTTCGAAAGTCCTTGTCTCGCTTCTTTCCCCAATTTTACCTCATGCTTTTCTTTTGTTCTTTTCCATACTACTACTATTACTACTACTACTATCTAAGCTACACCCCTAGTTGGAAAAGTAGGATGCTATAAGCCCAAGTGCTCCAAGAGGAAAACGTATCCCAGTGAGTTAAGGAAATAAGGCAATAATAAACTACAAGACAAGTAATGAACAATTAAAATAAAATATTTTAAGAACAGTAAAAATATTTAGAATAGGTCTTTTGTATATAAACTATAAAAAAGAGACTAATTTCAGCCTGTTCAACATAAAGAAAATTCTCTGAAAGTCCTTTCCAGTTGTTCCTTCACTTGAAATTTCCACCCTGTTCTTCATTCTCACTGATTAAAGAACAAATCATTTGGACGAGAATTGTGACTTGGTACCTCCTTAATTAATTAATTAATTAATTAATTAATTGAAATAAAAAAAGTTTGAAATCATACGACGACCCTTTGCCACGTCTTGAAAAAACATCCTGAAGTGTGTGTACGTGTCTATGACCTGCTTCTAATTCATCCGTCACTCTTCCCCCCACTACATGTTCCATTCTCTTTCTCCCACTCCCTGTGTTGCATGCAGACGACTCTCTCTCTCTCTCTCTCTCTCTCTCTCTCTCTCTCTCTCGTTTATGAAATTTCACATCTTTTTCCAATTATTGTTGCATTGCTCATTTTCTCTCTCTCTCTCTCTCTCTCTCTCTCTCTCTCTCTCTCTCAGGTGTAATGAACAGTAATACGTTAAAAGAATTCAATAATAAGTTTGACAAGATCATTACTACTTTAAACAAACTAATTCTCGCTACCCAAGAGCAAGTTAAGTCTACAGATGGACTAAAGAAAATCTTTGAGACATCCAAATTCCTTCTAACACCTCTCTCTCTCTCTCTCTCTCTCTCTCTCTCTCTCTCTCTCTCTCTCTCTGCCACATGTGGATGAGATCTTGGTAAGGGGTAGATGGAGATGGTTTGGGCATGCTCTTCGCACTCTCCAAGGGAGTTTAGTTCACAAAACTTTCAACTGGACTCCACAAGGCACTAGAAGAGTAGGAAGACCCAGGCCTACATGGCTGAGGACTATGAAGTGTGAAGTAGATGGTGATGACTGGAGGAGTATTAATTTTAAAAGCTGAAGATAGAGACGACTGGCGAAATCTAACCGAGGCCGTTTGTGTCAGTAGGTGTAGGAGGTGATGATAATGAGGATTTTTCTCTATTATAATAAATTTTTGAGAATTCAGGTTAAAATACTGTCCTTGTCCATCGAAAACCGTAAAAGTAATCTTTTTTTATCTTTTATTATGAAATCATTTACAATCTTAAAATGTGTAACATACAGTATATACAGTACATCATAGTATATTTACACAAATATTTTTTTTTAACATATACTGTATTTACAATTGAAATTTTTACTATTTACGTAAATAGGTTTTTAAATAAAAAATATATAGACTCGTAAATACTTTTTTAATAGAAATCTTAAATCTTATTTTATTTACATTAAACGTATTTATCATTTTGCTTTTAATCTATCTCAGATGTTTCTTTTTGATGCATTGTGGGTCAGAGAGGTGGGGCTGTAGTAGGGGCTTATGTCATGGGTTGGGGTCACGGGGTGGTGTCTGCATTTTAACTAGCTGCACCTTAACTTAACCCCCCTCCTCCTCCTCCTCCTCCTCCTCCTCCTCCTCCTCCTCCTCCTCCTCCTCTTCCTCCTCCTCCTGCAGCCCCTTCGTCAGTGGTTTGACTCTAGGACCCCGGAGGTTAGGAGCCTCTGCTTGTGATTCACCAAGCGAGATCCTCACAGAGAAAGGATCGTTTGAGAATTTTTTTCCTCCTCCTGCACAAACTCATTATTATTATTATTATTATTATTATTATTAATATTAAATGCTAAGCTACAACCCTAATTGGTAAAGCAGAAGGATGTTATAAACCCAGAGGCCCCAACAGTGAAAATAGCCCAGTGAGGAAAGGAAACGAGGAAAAATAAAATACTCTAAGAACAGTAACAACATTAACATAAATATTTTCTATATAAACAATTAAAACGTTAACAGAACAAGAGGAAGAGAAACTAGATAGAACAAAACAAAAGGAAGAGAAACTAGATAGAACAAAACAATAGGAAGAGAAACTAGATATAACAAAACAAGAGGAAGAGATACTAGATAGAACAGTGTGCCTCAAGCAAGAGAACTCTAACCTGTACGTATCATGTAACGCCTGCTTTAATAGTTGTGTCCATTTTGTCAAACGCATATCTCGGTGCACGCATTCACCTATCTGGGAGTTTTAGTGGTAAACCTCAAGTATCTGGTTACGAGAATTGCAGTAGTTTTGTCATTTTTTAACGAACTAACTCGAGTTTTACCTTTTTTTTTCCAAGTAAGAATGATGGAGAGTTTTCGTGAACTCCACCTACGTCTGTTTGTAGTTAAGGATCGATATTCTGGTTTTGTTATGTCTTGTTGCTGTGGTTCGTAAGATGTGATTTTGTACTTATTTTGGATTGCTTGATATATTGCTCTTGATAAACACTATTAACTGTTAAGTTTAGATGCATTGGTTTTAATTTTTATAGTTATTCTAGCCGTGAGAAATCAATACAAGAGATATCATTTATTATAAGACATGATTTTGTACTTATTTTGGATTGCATAAAGTATCTTTCTTGATAAATAGTATTAAGTGTTATCTGTTATGTTTAGATGAATCGGTTTTCATTTTTATTGGTATTCCAGCCTTGAGAAATCAATACAAGAGATAAATATCATTTATCATAAGACATGATTTTGTTCTTATTTGGATTGCATAAAATATCTTTCTTGATAAATAGTATTAAGTATTATCTGTTATGTTTAGATGCTTTAGTTCTCATTTTTATTGGTATTCCAGCCATGAGAATTTGTCTTGGGCGATTCAAAAATCAACACAGAATTTATATCATTTATATTTAACTTCAATGCTTTCCAGTATCAGGCAATTATTATAGTTAAATCGATTGAACTTCAAAAGTTCAAACTTGCAGCAAATGTTTTTTTATGTTGAACAGGCTGACATAAGTCTTTTTATAGTTTATATATGAAATACCTGTTTTAGTGTTGTTATTGTTTTTAAAATATTTTATTTTAATAGTTCATTATTTCTTAGATCGTTTATTTTTCATATTTCCTTTCCTCACTGGGCTATTTTCCCCTGTTGGTGCCCTTGGCCTTATAGGATCTTGCTTTTCCATCTAGGGTTATAGCTTAGCTAGTAATAATAATAATGATGATAATAATAATATCTACTCAATGACAAAGTTTTACAAATGAAAAAAAAGTCACATCTCATGTGAGCCTTACTTCCAAGCTGACGTCTTCAACATATGCTTTATGCGGCTTGGTGGGTGTGGCCTTAGCTGAGCACAATTAGTTCAAGCATTGTCACGGCCCTTGCTGGTAATTATTTACACGTCTTGACTTGCAACGAGAGAGATTTAAAAGGTTGCTGTATAGACGCTGGTAAAGCGCAGATTTAAAACGTTGTTGTCTGAAATTCACTGAGAGAGCGCAGATTTAAAAGGTTGTTGTCTAAAAGACACTGAGAAAGCGCAGATTTAAAAGGTTAACATCTAAAGGACACTGAAAAAAGCGCAGATATACTAGAATGTTGCATGTACACTGATGAGGCGCAGATTTAAAAGATTGTTGAATAGAGAGAGAGAGAGAGAGAGAGAGAGAGAGAGAGAGAGAGAGAGTGCAGATTTGAAAGATGTACAGACACTGATAAAACGCAGTTCACTGACTTTCATTTTTCAAAATAATTGAACTCGCCCCCATGTGCTACAACTGCCATGTTTGGCACACCCACTCTACCTCCGAAAAATGGCATCCTTTGACCGCAGTGTGCCCTATGGTTGACACTGTTTGATGCTTTTTCGTTTCCTTTCCTGCTGAGGGCAATCAGGCCTAAATTAAAAGCTATTCCAAGTTTAAAAGCTTTAAAGGCCGCTCATGAATGGCAGGGGCAATGAACAGTGACATTTCCATATCAAGCATGACAATGCTCTAGAGACTTCCCATATATGATGAGCGCCTAAGCCCCCTCTCCACCCAAGCTAAGACCAAGGAGGGCCAGGCAATGGCTGCTGATGACTAAGCAGATAGACCTGTAGGCTTCCCCAACCATCCCCATCCTTAGCTCACAAGGATGGTGAGGCTGCAGTGACCGAAGAAACTAACGAGTCTGAGCGGGACTCTTTCAACAGTCAGGGACGTTACCACATAGGCCACCATAATCGATACGCTTAGATAGACCTATTGTAAGGCATATGGCAGCAGAAGTCTTCGGTAGGAGTGTTCTTTTTTTTTTGTGAACCTTCTTTAGGTTTTGGGGTGGGTGGGGGGTTGGAGGGAGGGGTTACATCAGTCGCCGCGCCTTATTTGGATCACAATCACATGAACAACAATATATCTTTCATGGGGGTTGGGGGGGTTATGGAGGTATAGGGCTAGGAGTTATTCCTTCCCCCCCACTCCCCACACTGGTCTGATTCACTCATTTCTAAATGTAGTATTATCTCTCTCTCTCTCTCTCTCCTCTCTCTCTCTCTCTCTCTCTTTATATATATATATATATATATATTATATATATATATATAATGTTTTATTTACATTTGTAACCAACATCCTCTCTCTCTCTCTCTCTCTCTCTCTCTCTCTCTCCTAAATACTGATGTTTTGTTTACATTTGTAACCAGCATCCTCTCTCTCTCTCTCTCTCTCTCTCTCTCTCTCTCTCTGCTAAATACTCATGTTTTGTTTATATTTGTAACCAGCATCCTCTCTCTCTCTCTCTCTCTCTCTCTCTCTCTCTCTCTCTCCTTCCTAAATACTCATGTTTTGTTTATATTTGTAACACCAGCATCCTTTTATCTCGTCTAATCACATCCACAAAGACTCATATTCATTCCAAAGAAATTGAAGTCCTGGATCGAGTATTACACGTCTTATGAAGTTTGCCGAAAGAAATTTTATTTTTTATTTTTCCTTCTATTGCGCATTAAAAAGGGCAACTTGCTTCCAAGACCTTGCAGGACTCCACATCCGCATGATCTATTGCATTACCTTGCATGGACGCAATCTGATCCTAAAGTGGGGGTTTGCACCGTCGAATGGTTCGTCGAACCCAGTTGTCGAACCCGGTTGTCAAACGGTTTGAAGAGATGGAGTCAGCTACAAATGCATAAGGTTCGTGGACAATAAAGACATGCCCATAAAAAGCAGGCGAGAACAGACTTCCTTCGAACAGTTTTATTATCATTATTATTATTACTTTCTATGCTAAAACCCTAGTTTGTAAAGCAGGATGCTATAAACCCAGGGGGCTCCAATAGGGAAAATAGCCCAGTGAGGAAAGGAAGGAAGGAAAGATAATTTTCCAAGAAAAGTAACAGCATTAAAATAAATATCTCCTATATAAACTATAAAAACTTGAACAAAACAAGAGGAAGAGAAATAAGATAGAATAACGTACTCAATTGTACCCTCAAGCAAGAGAACACAACCCAAGACAGTGGAAGATCACGGTACAGAGGCTATGGCACTACCCAGGACTAGAGAACAATAGTTTGATTTTGACAACAAACAAATACCCCGTTCACACGTTCGAACATCGCTTCGAACACCAGTAGTTCGACGAACCGTTCGATCGTGCATAATCTCTCTCTCTCTCTCTCTCTCTCTCTCTCTCTCTCTCTGGGACTTATGATGAAAGGCAATTTAGAGGCGCCGTCGTCAGATATCTGAACCTTCAGGAGAATTACCTCCAGACGAGGAACTGAGATTAGGACGCCGATAAGTATACGGTTGTATTTTTTCCTTCGGGTTGTGAGGCAGTTGTTGATTATAGAGGTTGTAGTAAAGTTGTATATGCTCGATATTTATCGTTTGGTTTTCTTAGGTGTTGGAGTTTTAACTAGAATTAAAAGTATTTATATAAAATGGATGGGAAATATTTCCGCTCCAATTACTCTCTCTCTCTCTCTCTCTCTCTCTCTCTCTCTCTCTCTCTATATATATATATATTATATATATATATATATGTATATATAGTGTATTATATATATATATATATATATATATTTAACTTGTTTATATATATTTGTGAAATTCATATATATATATATATATATATATAAATTTAACTTTTTCATATGTTTGTGAAATTTATATATATACTGTATATATATATATATATATATATATAATTGTTCTAGATATTTCATATCCAACAGGTTTACTATCTCACCTCCCCCAAGGGAATTCAGTTCTGACCTGACCCTCAATTGCGAGACCGGCTTTAGAAATATATTTCAAAACAGCTGTTTATTATATCCACGATTATATTGACAATAATTAATCTAATAATATATTGGACGTCTGGAATACGTAAGAAGCAAAGAAAATATCATTATGGATTTTAAACGAGAGAAAAACATTAAGAATTAGATTAGAAATTACTAATTAATGTTACTCTAATATCAGGTGGGTGTCATTTCATATTCGCCAGACTCCACCTTGAGGAATTAGGCTAAATTGTTCCTTCCATTATAACAATGTTATAGATAGAATTCCTTTTGTGATACCATCACAATACATTATTTTTTTTCCATTTAACAATTCCCTCTTCCTTGCCAGCGCTGTGGAAGGGCGTGGAAATTTAAGAGCTTCTTGCGCTGTCTCCCGCCCATATGTTCACCTGTTTTCTCGTTTAGAAAAGGAGATAGGGTGAAGTATTAGATTGTGTCTGAGAAATGGGAGATTTTGGCTGTTTTGCGCTGGAAATTTTTTGCTTAAATCTTGAAGTTATGTTCTGAAAATTTTGTGGATTATTATTATTATTATTATTATTATTATTATTATTATTATTATTATTATAAGATTTGGCTTGTAAGGAGACTACAACTATTTGTGCTATATTTTTTTTTTTTTTTTTTTTTTTTTTGCATTCGTTATGAAATCACAACTACTTGAGTTAGTCCATTTCTGCTGATTTTTGTTTTCTAATGCTTCCACGCTCTCAATAAACATAGTAAAACTGCTCCTTTTGATTTCTTATGCTCCTTTTAAGCCTAGCAAATTAGTTTACTTTTTCTTTATCCCAAGTTTACCTCGTATTTTTTTTTCCATTGACACGCTTGTTGTCAAACAAGATTTTTTATTAATCATAACTTTTTTCCTCTTGTGGTATTTTCTTGTGAACTCTTGTCATTTTAGTGAGTTGTTGTTGTTGTTTAACTTTTTTTGTGTCTTTTACGTTTGATTGCCCTTTTACTACACCAATGAATGCAATTTTAAAAGCATATTGCTTACAAGTGGTTCTCTGTCCTTCTTCTTCTTCTTCTTGTTTACTTTCCCTCTGTGCATTGTATGTACATGTTTTGGAAGATCTAAAGGCTCTCTTTGTTGTGTGTTCTTTTGAACATCTTTCGAAGCTTTACTTTGTTCTCTCTCTCTCTCTCTCTTTCTCTCTCTCTCTCTCTCTTTCTCTCTCTCTCTCTCTCTCTCTCTCTCTCTCTCTCTTTGTGCGTTCTTTTGATCATCTTAGGTAGCTTTACTTCTCTCTCTCTCTCTCTCTCTCTCTCTCTCTCTCTCTAATCAACAGATAGTGTAAACAGGAATGCCATTTTGTCCTGAATTCCTTATGAAACATTATTATTCTGTTTTCACTGTTGTTGATGTTATTGTTGTTGATTGTATTAGAGATTCTTGCGATGATTAACTTGTTTACCTTCAGCTTGTTGTTTACCATTTGGGCTCTCATTATATGTTTAAACCTATAATGAGGCATTTTTAGGCCTAAGAGAGAAATAAATATTTTACTCAGTTCTAGTGAACGTTTTTATTTTCTGTGTATAGGTAGTATTTTTATGTTGAATATAGAAATATTTTTACACATTGAAGAATGTATTTATTATTTTGTATTTATTAAACAAGGATATTGATAGTTGCAATAAATATCCCTTGATACAGAAAATTGAAAGAACTCAATTCATAGAATTCAGTTTAAAGACCAATCATGAAAGACAGAGGCAAGGTACAGTGACATTGCTCTAGCCAGCAGGACAATGCTCTAGAGACTGACCATTTATACATATGATCAGGGTCCAAGCCCCCCTCTTCACCCAAGCTAGGACCAAGGAGGGCCAGGCAATGATGATTGTGCAGATAAACCTATAGGCTTCCCCAAACCACCCATTCTTAGCTCAAAAGGATGGTGCGGTTGCAGTGGCCAAAGGAACTAACGAGTTTGAGCCGGACTCGAACCCCAGTCTGGCAATCACCAGGCAAGGACGCTACTACCAGGCCATAATATTTGAGATTGATATGGGAATTAGTATTACTTAGTAGACAAAATATTTTCAAGAAAGGACTGATAACTAAAAAAAATTAAAATGCATATGATAGACTTTGCCTCATACAATAAAGGCCTATTATTATTATTATTATTAAATGCTAAGCTACAACCCTAGTTGGAAAAGTAGGATGCTATAAGCCCAGGGGCCCCAACATGGAAAATAGCCCAGCGAGGAAAGGAAAAATTAAATATTTTAAAGAATAGTAACATTAGTATAAATATTTCCTATATAAACTATAAAGACTTTAAAAAAACAAGAAGAGAAAGAAGATAGAATATTGTGCCCGAGTGTACCCTTAAGCAAGAGAACTCTAACCCAAGACAGTGGAAGACCATGGTACAGAGGTTATGGCACTACCCAAGGCTAGAGAACAATGGTTTGATTTTGGAGTGTCCTTCTCCTAGAAGAGCTGCTTACCATAGCTAAAGAGTCTCTTCTACCCTCACCATGAGGAAAGTAGCCTCTGAACAATTACAGAGCAGTAGTTAACCCCTTGGGTGAAGAAGATAGATAATGCAAAATTTTGCATAGTATGTATAAGAATGTGTATTTGAATGTATACGTTATCCACGCACTTCAATTATAACTGTACTGTATTACCGTAAGGCAAAGAGACCACGGTAATACAATTACCTAGTTCTAAAGGAAGATGATGGCTGGCTTGCATGACAATACTTTTGCACTCTGGTTATGTGCCTTATTAACGCGTTTATTGCTTAAGCACTAATTGGCTTGTTTTTTTTTTTTAAATAATTAGAGATGCGTTTATTATTACTTTTTCTCCGTAGGAGATGATGATGATCATTATTACTATCATTACTGTTACTACTACTAGTACTACTATAACTCTTACTACTAAAACAATCACACTACTATAACTATTACTATTATAACTATTACTGTTATAAATTGGCTACTTTTTTTATACAATTATATAGGTGTGTGTGTATGTATGTGTGTAAATATATAATGCATGTATATATGTATAATTGATATCTGTACAGTCTATTCAGAAAGTAACATCAACAAAAAATATCTTCGCTTGTTATGAGAAAGTAGCAGAACAGGCCTGGCTGTGACTCAGTGGGTTAATCATAGTTTCCAACAACCCCCCCCCCCCAATTTTCCTTCGACACAGGTTTTCCATCTCTCTTCTTCTCCTTCTTTTGCATCATCACTGCCATTATGTCACTCTTCGCCTGCCAGGTCCCATCTGTCAGAAAATTGAATATTTATTCCTATCCTTTTAAAAATTTGGGTTTTTATGTAATCATTGTTTTGATGTTTTGTATTTGCTGTAACATACAAAATAATTATCCTATGTATTTATGGATTTGTTATGGATTCTTATTACAGGTGTGTTTTTTTGAAACCTGTATCAGAAATGCTAGCAACAATCAGTGTCTGCGTGATAGGTTGATTAAGGCTCTGTGCATTTCTTAAGGTGGTGGTGGTTTTTTTTTTTTTTTTTTTTTTTTGCGAACGGGGCAGTTGCGGTTCAACCACAATAGACCGTACTGTATTATAATTTCTCTGATGTATTTGATATTGAGTTTTATATGTGAGGTTACTTTTTGCGGTATATGAGAATCCGTATTGCTCAATTTGTACTTCGTCGTAATACTGTTTATTTTTGCTAAGATTATTATTGTTATTTGTAGTATATTGATATTTCTAAATCCTCGCTGACATAAGTCTTTTTATATTTTACATATGAAATATCTTTAAATGTTGTTAATGTTTTCAAAATATTTTATTTTAATTGTTCATTACTTTTTATATCGTTTATTTATTTCCTCATTTCCTTAACTCACTGGGTTATATTTCCCTGTTGGAGCCCTTGGGCTTATAGCATCTTGCTTTTCCAAATAACATAGAGTAATTTATTAGTTCACCAAACATTTAAATGGGCTCCACCATGTACGAGAAGAGTTGGAAGCCCCAAGCCTACATGGCTGAGGACTGTGAAGCGTGAAGCAGGTGATAACGAATGGAGATGTATAGAATTAAAAGCTCAAGATAGAGACAAATGGCGAAATCTAACCGAGGCCCTTTGCATCAATAGGCGTAGGAGATGATGATGATAGTGATATGTATACTCTGAATGCTTAATACATATACACAGCATATGATGATATTATGTATACTCTGAATGCTTAATACATATACACAGCATATGATTTTGATGTGTAAATTTCACTTGGCGACAATATTATTTATAGAATGGTGATGGCGACAATATTATTTATAGAATGGTGATGTATTTTTTAAGTATTCAATCTAAAATATTTTATATTAATTATTTTTCTTGTTTCCTTATTTCCTTTTCTCACTGGGCTATTTTCCCTGTTGGAGCCCTCGGGTTTATAGCATTCGGCTTTTCCAACTAGGGTTGTTGCTTAGCAAGTAATAATAATAATAATAATAATAAAGAATTGTATTTTTTTATATTTTCACATGGGCAGATCATATTTAATTCTATGATTACAATAAAATGAAAAATCGAAAATTATATTTATGATAATAAGAACAGTATTCAAATACACAACGTTGTGAAAGTCCAATTGCTTTTGGTGTTGTAATGTTATTCTTCGCAGAAATAACACGACGTAAATTGAGGCAAATTAACCTCAGGGTAGGAAAACATGACGTAACGACTGTTAATTTAACTTTCCTTAACCTAGATGTAACGGGAACAAGGGAGAAAGTGTCTTGTTTTGTCATGATAATAACATTACTCAGTTAATAACATTAATTTGTTATTGTATATTTTATATAAGTTGTTTTCCTTATTATTATTATTATTATTATTATTATTATTATTATTATTATTATTATTATTATTACTTGCTAAGCTACAACCCAAGTTGGAAAAGCAGGATGCTATAAACCCAGGGGCCCCAATAGGGAAAATAGCCCAGTGTGGAAAGGAAATGAGTAAAGATAAAATACTTTAAGAACAGCAACACCTAAACAAATATTTCCTTTATAAACTATAAAAACTTTAACAAAACAAGAGGAAGAGAAATTAGATAGAATAGTGTGCCCGAGTTTACTCTCAAGCAAGAGAACTCTTAACCCAAGACAGTGGAAGACCATGGTACAGAAGCTATGACACTACCCAAGACTAGAGAACAATGGTAGTAAGATGATGTTCTTAGGCCAGGATAATTATTGTTAAATATCACGTAGCTTCTCATATGTGTGTTTTGCAAATAGTCACTGGTGTACTGGTAATATCTCTCTCTCTCTCTCTCTCTCTCTCTCTCTCTCTCTCTCTAATTCGCTTTTAATGTGTTTGTGTTTTCAAGTAGTCATTGTTTTGTTAATTTTCTTACATGTCATCATAATTACTACTCTCTCTCTCTCTCTCTCTCTCTCTCTCTCTCTTTTGAATTCTTCTTGTGGCATAGCTTCTAATGTGTTTGTGTTCTCCAGCTAGCCATGGTTTTACTGTTAATTCTCTCTCTCTCTCTCTCTCTCTCTCTCTCTCTCTTGAATTCTTCTTGTGGCATAGCTTCCAATGTGTTTGTGTTCTTCAGCTAGCCATGGTTTTACTGTTAATTTTCTCAAATTTCTCTCTCTCTCTCTCTCTCTCTCTCTCTCTCTCTCTCTTTACCTACATGGAAAAGACTTCCAGTAGATGTAGTGAACAGTAACACGGTAAATGAATTCGAGAATAAGTTAGACAAGATCATAAATACTCTGTTAACAAACTAACTCACTCTACCCAAGAGCAAATGAAGTCTCCACAGATGGACTAAAAAGTCTTTGAGACATCCAAAATCCTTGTAACTGTCAGTAGTGAATTTAGTGTATACAAAGAAAGCTAGACCAGATTCTATTAAACTATATGCTATAGATTATATATTTTGATTTATATTTTGTAATGTATAAATTCACATGTATATGAAAGATGAAACATCCTTATCCTACTGTGTAGATTTGACGTCATGAAGTACAGCTTTTGAAGATATATCTGTCAATGTTGGGCAGTATAAAAGAGATGGTTGCCCTATTGCCCCGGGGTGAGTGGGGTGAGAGAGCTGTTAGCTTGGGGGTTGAGGGGTGGGGGGAGCAGGTGCAGTTCTACTTGATGGCGTCATTTCCGATTGGTTACGTGCACACTTCGTTACTTCATTTCACACACACACACACACACACACACAAAAGGTTTCTTTTTGGGGGTAAAAGTTGACCTTCCATATGTGTAATACTTTTTGTTTCATGTTAACTTGGTAAAGACAAGTTCGGTGAGGTGTCTAGCGACAGATGGTTGCATTTTTTGGTTGTGTTCCTGGAGGAATTTGGTTGCAAGAATTTATATAACCTTCCGGGAAGTACAAGATGATTTGGGCAAACTGGATTTAAGGAAATAGGTGCGGTTCTCCCCACCCGAATTCTTCCACTAGCTTTAGTATCATAGCCACGGTCTAGGTATATCTGGACGGTGATTATAGCTAAAGAAATGGAGGTGAATTATACATATTCTGCATTCTTATTTGCTTCGAATAGTACATTAAAGTCTTATATATTTTGGTTTTGAGTCAATAACGTTCCAGATGTGTGTATATAAAAGTGGTTTTCAGGTTAGGTGATAGTTCAAGAATTAATGTTTTGAATTTGAATGGTACGTTAAAATTATGTATTTTTGCTTTATTATTATCATTTACTACTACTACTACTACTACTAGTACTACTAGCTGAGCTACAACCCTAGTTGGAAAAGCAGAATGCTATAATCCCAAGAGCTCCAACAAGGAAAACATATCTTGGTAAGGAAAGGAAATGAATAAACTACAAGAGAATTAATGAATAGCAAATATTCTGCGTTGTTTCTTGCTTAGGATGGCACATTAAAATTAATATATTTAGATTTTATAAGTAAATAATCTTCCAGATATATAAAAGTGGTTTTCAGTGGTTTAAAACCTCCCTGGCTTGAAAGCGGTTTACCTTTGGGGAAACAATAGGCCTATAGGACTATCGATCTTCATGAAGACAGGAACCAGATGCTGCCCTTTATGACAGGAAAAGGGAAAGGCGAAGGGCGCGCTGGAGGGTGAAAAGAAGGGCACAAGAAGGACTTCGTGCTTGTGAGGAAGGACAATTTATGGGAGTTTCCTCACGAGTCACAACCATTCTTGCTCTCCGAGGTCTACGATGTCTGTTTTCTCTCTGTACACACACACACACACACATATATATATATATATATATATAACCATTAATAATGTTTAATCATGTAAGGCACTTTTTGCTAGAAGAGCTATAATAAATATGCGAACATCTGTAAAATAGATATGGCGTTACTAAATAACCTTTCTCGTGTTTATTAAATTAATGTTTTCCCTCATATCTTGTGAATAAAGATCTTTATGAAAATTCTGTTTAGTGGTTTAAGAAGAGATTCTTCTTAGAACCCAGGCTAGAAGAATCATCCCATGTTCTTTTGTTGATTCGCTGTGGTTAAACCCAAGACTAAGGTTGTAAACAATGGAGGAAAACTGCCTTGAAATAGATTTATGCAAACATACTCACTTACTAATAACGATAATACCGTGATGATGATAATGATGCTAAATATTGATTTTACTTTAAAAGTGATAATTGTAATGGGTAGACTTGCCAGTTAAATATAAATCATAGCTTTTGTTTCTTTTAGAGAAAAAATAGTCTTGAGTGTTTTATGTATTTTAAACCGGTTGCTTAATGACCTGCTCAGTACTAAGTTTTACTTAAATTACATTTACAATAATTTTGTCATTATTATTATTATTATTATTATTATTAGTAGTAGTAGTAGTAGTAGTAGTTTAAAAGTTTAAAGGCCACTCATGAATGGCAGAGGCAAGGGACAGTGACATTGCCCTATCAAGCAGGACAGTGCCCTAGACTCTAGAGTTTAGAGACTGATCATATATGCATATGATTAGCGCCCAAGTCCCCTCGCCACCCAAGGTAGGACCAAGGAGGGGCAGGCAATGACTGCTGATAACTACCCCAAAACCCCCTATCCCCAGCTCACAAGGATGTTGAGGTTGCAGCGACCAAAAGGAACTAACGAGTTTGAGCGGGACTCAAACCTCAGTCTGGCGTTCACCAGTCAGGGACGTTAGAAGTCCCTTTGTGTCTAGATAGAGATATTTGGACCACAACCATAGTCTTATTTCTTATAAAATGGTCCAGAATTTTTTAAGATACCAATCAACTCGGTTTACGTGTGCTTGCTCTCCTGTGGATCAACCGGGTAGGAATGGTACATTGGGTACACGGTGCAAGTCTCGGTAAAAATCTCGATTATTGATTTAATGGTCTGAAGCAGAATGCTCCAGGGAACACTTTAGTCAGTGGGGATTATTATTATTAGTAGTAGTAGTAATAGTAGTAGTAGTAGTAGTACTATTATTATTATTATTATTATTATTATTATTACTATTATTATTATTATTATTATTAGCTAAGCTAAAACCGTAGTTAGATAAGCAGTGTGTTACAAGCCCAAGGGCTCCAACAGTGAAAAATAACTCAAAAAGGGAAAGGAAAAACAGAAACTATATGAGAAGTAATGAATATAAAATATCTTCAAGATCAGTAACAACGTTAAAATAGATATATCATATATAGATTATGAATAGAGACTTTATTTTCTAATTCAAAACCTGTGGTCAATATATTTAGACCTATAGCACTTATATGGAGAAATCCTGTCTTCTTTGGGGAAGTCAAATTTACTATAGTTATAACCGCAGTGTTATAAACATAATTTTTACTGTACATTGCAAGTTTTTATATACGTTTTTCTAAATTTTGAGATTTTTTTCGTAAGTAATTATCGTAAATGTTTTAAAAAACACTTGCAGATTTGAGTTCTAGAAAACAAACAGATAATGCACATATGGTAAACTTCAGTTATTCAATCGTTAATGTCAAAAAAAAAAAAAACTTAGACTAATTTCTATATGACTTCTAAAAATCACTAAGCTACAAGAGATTGTTATTGCAGAGAACAAATATATTAAATGATCGTTAATCTTTTTAAAATAATATTTTATTCAAAATTTTGAATCTACTATTCAGTGTTACGGAATTTTGTTTATCAGTCTTATCAGTGATTAATGTTATGAGCTCATTTATTAAGTTAGGTCTCGATGTTGCAAGCTAGGTAGTTTCTCATAATGAATACGAAGTTGAACAGGCTGACATAAGTCTTTTTCTAGTTTATATAAGACATATCTGTTTTGACGTTGTTACTGTTTTTAAAATGATTTATTGTTAATTTGTTCTCATCATTTATTTATTTCCTTATTTCCTCTCCTCACTGAGCTATTTTTTCCTGTTGGAGCCCTTGGGCTTATAGTATCTTGCTTTTTCAACTAGGGTTGTAGCTTGGCTAGTAATAATAATAATAATAATAATAATAATAATAATAATAATAATAATAATAATAATGTATGCATGGCCACAGTAAAAGAGATGTTAAAAGTTATTATTTGTTCAATATGCCTAGAAATAAATGTATTTTGGGACGTACAATTCTACCATTGCCATTTTAAAATGTTTTATAGTGAAAGTTTTTTTTTTTTTAAATAAAAGTCTTATATGCTGCTAGGAAGTTTTTGCAAAATTGTATGAAGATGTTAGTGTACAATATGTATAATTATGTTATTTTTTCCATCCTAATACTGTACAGCCTGTTTATAAAACCAGCCTTGAGCCCAGAGATTCTAATAATAGCGGTGATAGAGTAAAGCCTCAAATGGAAACACAAGTCATGCTATGTTGAGATAAAACAGACAATTTAGAGAAAAGTGAGATATTTCTCTCACTATCCGGGTGTTATTTCTTCCACATACATAACTATTCTTCGTTTGTAGGTTGATTTTAACAAGCTTACGTTAATTATTTTCATAATATTTTTGCTTTATAAACGAAAATGGGTCATTAGACTTAGTGCTAAGTTGACTAACATATAATTCGGTAAAGTTAAAATTTACTGTTTTAGAAAGATAATAAGTCTGCTAAAAGTTAACTGTATTTTAGTAAAATATAGTCAATTATAGGTGATATTAATGTATTAACAAGACGCCATATTGTGAAATTAAGCGAATCACATCGTTCTGCCATTTGTCGGTTAGGAAGAGGCGCAGAGGAGTTCTCCAGGGAGGTGTGTCCTGTCTGAGAGAGAGAGAGAGAGAGAGAGAGAGAGAGAGAGGAGGAGCAAACCATTCGTAATCCCCTACTGTAACCGTCCTCAACCACCCACTCTCCCACTCACTCTCCCTCCCTCTTTCGGTGACTCATCGGTCTGCCCCCCCCCTCTCGCCTTCATCTCCATCACCTCTCCCTGACTCTTACTACCTCCCCCTATCCTCCCTCTCTCTCACTCCCCCTTTATCTCACACCAGACGTTATCACTCGAATAACTTTTTTGTTCACCTGCTGTGACAAAACGTCTGTTATATCTCAGCTAGTTTCAGTTCACTGTGTCCAAAAGGAGAATTTAATTAGTTTGATTAAACACTAGTTTTATACGAGAGTGAAGTGGATATCTATATTTTCTAATTATTATTACTAGCTTACCTACAACCCTTGTTGGAAGAGCAGGATGTTATAATCCCAAGGGCTTCAACGGGGAAAATAGCCCAGTGAAGAAAGGAAATAAACTATAATTCATGAAGAGACTTTCGTTATCATCTACAGATGTCTTAGAAAGTGAAATGCAAATTGCTGTGTTGATAAACGTATTATGTATGTATGTATGAGAGAGAGAGAGAGAGAGAGAGAGAGAGAGAGAGAGAGAAGGGGGTGTGTCCGACTCTAGTAAATGACCAACTTGTACAGTGTACTACAAGCCAAGTAGTTACACATGGAACTTTCTTCATCTATTTTGTTTCTAGTCCTACACTTTGTATACTTAACAAGCATTGTGATTTTCCATTCGATCCTGAAATAATTAAAAAAAAAGTTTTTTTCCCAAATTAAGACATTGATGCATTACCTGAGAGAGAGAGAGAGAGAGAGAGAGAGAGAGAGAGAAAGCACAGCCGAGAAGGCTGAAGATGGGGGCGAATGTAAGTAGGGGTCCGTGCTTGAGAGTGTATTTGTATCTGTGCATTTGTGTGGACCAGAACCTCCATCAGAGAAGGACGTAGACGAAGAGGTTGACTACTTATCAATCTCCACAGAGGATTAATCACACTTAGGTGATTATTTGATTAATTAGAACGGGTGACTTAAATTCGTGGCGTGTCTTGTAGGAAGCCGGTTAGTTTCTGTGCCTTGAAGTGTCATTGTTTTTGAGTTTCGTTGTATTAAAATATGTCTGAAGCCATCTAGTGCTTATGGTGATGCAAAGTGTAATGGGAGATGGGAGTGACAATTCCTGTTACGAAAAAAAATATCTCTTTCCTTCTATGAGTCTATGGTCGAGTCTGATTCGAAGAGAACATGCTTGTGGTTATTGTGGTCGAAGGTTTATACAGCGCACTCGGTCTAGAGATTGTGTTTTGATTTTTTTGTTCTATTGGAAGGTTTGTTTTGTGATATTCTAAGAATGGGGAAGAAGACGACTTAGATTTTATGACAAGTTGTGAGTTTCCTGTGCTTGAATATTCCTGACTGCAAGCACTTTGTCGTTGGAAAGCTTGCGAGTGACATACCCTTGTAGGAGCTAACCTCCGATCCAGAAAGGAAATTTTATCTAGATATTTTAATTAATGGTAATTACCAACTTTAGTGATGTAGGCTGAGATTATAGTGGATGGGAAGTTATACGCATTAGTAAGCCTCATGATTCATCGTCACACTCTTGTGATAAGTAGTGAAGCATTATGATAACATTGAGTGATTCTGTATTAGGAATTAGCAAACAATGCTTTCGTTCATTCTCAACGGCTTTAAATTTGATTATAGTTTAATCGCTTTAGTGTTAGGTAGTTTTTTATTTTTAATATATCTTTGAGTAGGGTTCATCCATCTGTTCTTACGTTTTAAAGTTTTACAAACCCCACCTCAAGGTTTATAAAACTGTTGTTCTCCAATGGTAATTATTCGTATCGCCTGCAGGTGTGTCAGATTACCTGAAAGTCACTCTGAAGTGCAGGGTATTAACCCCCCCTGTTAGGTGAATAGATGTTTAGTGGTGCGTTAGACGATGATTGTGTCAAAAAGCAGTGACGAAGCTCTTTTGAGGTGAGCGTTGAAAATGCATTTTGCAGGAGGAAGGATTCGAAGGTGTTATGGTGGGTGATTTGAGCCAGTGGCAACTCATATTTCGAGTAAATTGCCATATTAACGTCATTAATTAATGTGATCGCAAGTAGATGGCCATACAATTGTCTTTCGAGTATATTAGACGCATTTTAACATTATTTCACAGATGGCATAGTTATATAACAAGAAGTAATTGAGAAAATGCACTTAAATAAGTGCTAGGGGGTGATTAACATCTTTTCTTGACCCTGGTAGGATGGAGATATGCAGATGGTTGTTGATGGACCACCACCTTCCTTCCGGTTATTGATTTGAGAGGGGGTCAGATATCTCTCTCTCTCTCTCTCTCTCTCTCTCTCTCTCTCTCTCGTGGCATGACGCATTTTCCTTCACGGTCCCCCGCCCCAGACACTTCCATAACGGAAGGGTCGTGTAATCCGATATGGTAAGCCCCCAGCCTGTCGTAAGACCGGCTTCGTTGGCTAGTGGTAGTAATAGTAATAGT
>NC_090745.1:865575-868075 GCF_036898095.1 Palaemon carinicauda | reverse complement strand
ACGTCAAAGGTAAATTTTCATGTTATTTTCACGTCAAAGGTAAATTTTCAAGTTATTTTCACGTCGAAGATAAATTTTGAAGTTATTTTCACGTCAAAGGTAAATTTTCAAGCTATTTTCACGTCAAAGGTAAATTTCAAGCTATTTTCACGTCAAAGGTAAATTTTCAAGTTATATTCACGTTAAAGGTAAATTTTCTTGTTATTTTCACGTCAAAGGTAAATTTTCAAGTTATTTTCACGTCGAAGGTAAATTTTTGAAGTTATTTTCACGTCAAAGGTAAATTTTCAAGCTATTTTCACGTCAAAGGTAATTTTCAAGTTATATTCACGTTAAAGGTATATTTTCAAGTTTCACGTCAAAGGTAAATTTTCAAGTTATATTCACGTCAAAGGTAAATTTTCAAGTTTCACGTCAAAGGTAAATTACCACTGGAGGGGGGGGGGGGAAGAGTTGCTGTTGGATAAGAAATGGCACTGCCTAACATTGGTTAGGATAAGACGATAATTACCATTAGATCAGTGGTGTCAGGTTGGGTAAGACATGGCAGTCAACGTTAGTTAGGATAAGATTCTGTAATTACCACTTGGTAGTGGTATATTGTTGGATAAGAAATTGCAGCTAACGTTGGTTAGGATAACATACAATAATCACCATTCCGTTGTTGGTAAATTGGATAAGCTGTGACATTTGCCTTTGGTTAGGATAAGAGTATATTTTCCAGTAAATCGGGTGGAATGTGTTGGATAAGATGTCATATCTTTATTAGGATAAAAGACGATAATTACCACTCGATCATGTTCGTTTATTATCCCTCTGTATTGTTAAATATCGTTCATACCCAGTTCTTAATATTATCCTTACTGCTCCTTTTCCTTGTTTAACTTATTTCTACTTTTTCAACTTACTTTTCCGTGTTCAACCTACATTTTCTTGTTTAATAACTTACTTTTCTTGTTAACTTGTTTTTCTGCTTAATTTACTTTTCCTTGTTTAGCTTATTTTTCCTAGTTTAACTTACTTTTCCTTGTTTAACTTTTTTTTCCTTGTTTAACTTATTTTTCCTCGTTTAACTTATTTTTCCTTGTTTAACTCACTTTTCCTTGTTTAACTCACTTTTCCTTGTTTACCTTACTTTACCTTGTTTACCTTACTTTACCTTGTTTACCTTACTTTACCTTGTTTACCTTACTTTTCTTGTTTAACTATTTTTCCTTGTTTAGCTTACTTTTTCATTGTTTACCTTACTTTTCTTTGTTTAATTCACTTTTCCTCGTTTAACTTTTCTTTGTTTACTCACTTTTCCTTGTTTAGCTTCCTTTTCCTTGTTTAACTTTTCTTGTTTAACTTACGTTTCCTTGTTAAACTTACTTTACCTTGTTAAACTTACTTTACCTTGTTAAACTTACTTTACCTTGTTTAACTTACCTGTCCTTGTTTAACTTATCCTTGTTTAACTTACGTTTCCTTGGTTAACTTTTCCTTGTTTAACTTATTTTTCCTTAAGTTTCCTTGGTTAACTTTTCCTTGTTTAACTTACGTTTCCTTGGTTAACTTACTTTTCCTTGTTTAACTTATTTTTCCTGTCCTCTCTGCCACCAGTAATCTCCAGGTGACTTGGCTGGAAGCCATAAGAAACAGTTTGCAATCGTCAGCGTTTAATGCTTAATGCACTATATGGCGTTGAAGCCTAGTCAATATCCCTGACTTCTGTTCGTTGCAGACACGTGGGATTTTTGTATTTTCTCGGTGAAATGTTGACTGGGCGTCCAATTTTAGCTTCTCTTAGGCATACAAATGTGATTATGTCGCATGTCCTGCTTTTTTTTTTTCTGTTTTTTTTTTTTTTTTTTTTTTTTTTTTTTTTTTTTTTTTTTTTTTTTTTTTTTGAGCTAGTGGTCTATATATTTTGTTTGGTACAGCTTAACAAAATCAGTTTTACACGTAAATGTCATCTACTTCAGTTAGAGAAATATTAATTACATACCATTATAAGATAGGTGATTATATATTATTATTATTATTATTATTATTATTATTATTATTTTATTATTATTATTATTACTTGCTAAGCTACAACCCTAGTGGGAAAAGCAGGATGTTATCATTTTTTTTATAATCTCTCTCTCTCTCTCTCTCTCTCTCTCTCTCTCTCTCTCTCTCTCTCTCTCTCTCTCTGTTACGTAGTTCTCTCTCTCTCTCTCTCTCTCTCTCTCTCTCTCTCTCTCTCTCTCTCTCTCTCTCTCTCTCTCTCTCTCTCTCTCTGTTACGTAGTTTGACCATTTGTGTCAAACCTTTCAGTACACCTGTATACATTGTATAATATTTTACCTGTATAATTACGTATTCGTTGTATATCAGCCATCTCAACTTCGTCCGAATGTAATAAAAAATCTTTTTTTTTTTTTTTTATCTAAAAGTTTGAAGTGACATTTTTAATGCGAAAAAAAAAAAATATTTCTTATAGTAAATAAATTACATAGTACTGTATAACAACAAA
>NC_090745.1:858075-860575 GCF_036898095.1 Palaemon carinicauda | reverse complement strand
AAAATTATATTTACTTAGTATATTCTTCTTTCTCTATATTTATCTTAGTTTTTTTTCTTTTTTTTTACTTTTCAATAAGTGTTCGTAATCCACCTCTCTCTCTCTGCTCTCTCTCTCTCTCTCTCTCTCTCTCTCTCTCTCCTCTCTCTCTCCTCTCTCTCTCTCTCTCTCTCACAAACCTTTCTTCATATCAAAAGCGTGAGATGGCGATGGTCTATAGGATTAATTTGGCACTTTTAATATTATTATCAACAGAATGTGCACACACTCATGAGAAACCCGAATGACCATCAACTATCAACTTTCTTGAAGTATATGAATATATATCACTAACACTCGTGATTTTAATCAATGTAAATATCAACCCCACTGGCATTTTATACCGAATTCTACTTTGGGAATGTATGTCCACTGGATTTCATTTATGATAATAGCTCAGTTGGTAGAGTCCTCGCACACTGGTTTCGGCTGAGGCAGGCGTTCGAATCTCTGCCCAGCGAGAAGCTATTTAAAGGTTTAATGGCCGCTCATGAATGGCAAAGGCAAGGGACAGTGGCATTGCCCTAGTAAGCAGGACAATGCCCTATAGACTGACCGTATATGATCAGCGCCCAAACCTCCTTTCCACCCAAGCTAGGGCCATGGAGTGCCAGACAATAGCTGCTGATGACTCAGCAGATAGACCTATAGGATCCCTCAAACCCCACATCCTTAGCTCGCAAGGATGGTAAGGTTGCAGACACTAAAGTCCCTAACGATTTTGGCGAGACGTTACCAATCAGGCCACAACAACCGTAAATGATTTCTAGTGGATATACAGTATATTCTCAAGGTAGAATTCGGTATTAAGTGCACGTGTTGTTGATATTTACTTCATTTTTGACGGGTCGCGTACACTATCAAGCCACAACAACATTAAATGAATTCCAGTGGATATATATTTCCAAGGTAGAATTCGGTATTAAGTCCCATTGTGGTTGATATTTACTTAGACGTTATTTTTGATGGGTCGCGTACACTAGTTTCTAAGGTAGTTACTTAGACGTTATTTTTGACGGGTCACGTACACTTCTTTCTAAGATATTTACTTAGACGTTATTTTTGACGGGTCGCGTACACTAGTTTCTAGGTAGTTACTTAGACTTTATTTTTGACGGGTCGCGTACACTAGTTTCTAAGGTAGTTACTTAGACGTTATTTTTGACGGGTCGCGTACACTAGTTTCTAAGGTAGTTACTTAGACTTTATTTTTGACGGGTCGCGTACACTAGTTTCTAAGGTAGTTACTTAGACGTTATTTTTGACGGGTCGCGTACACTTCTTTCTAAGATATTTACTTAGACGTTATTTTTGACGGGTCGCGTACACTAGTTTCTAAGGTAGTTACTTAGACTTTATTTTTGACGGGTCGCGTACACTAGTTTCTAAGGTAGTTACTTAGACTTTATTTTTGATGGGTCGCGTACACTAGTTTCTAAGGTAGTTACTTAGACGTTATTTTTGACGGGTCGCGTACACTTCTTTCTAAGATATTTACTTAGACGTTATTTTTGACGGGTCGCGTAGATTAGTTTCTAAGATATTTACTTATGAGGGCATGGAAGATCTGAGGAATGGTTCCAGGTACCTGGTAGAGGGCGCACCTGGCTACCTAATCGGCGATTGCCGGGAGTTTTGAAATTCTGCCGTGACGTCAGAGACGTTATTTTTGACGGGTAGTGTACACTAGTCTCTAAGATTAGCACAGCCCATCGTCCAAAAGGGCGCCCCCAAGTCAATAGTGTGCTTGGATGTCGACACGTTAAATGTCGTAAGAGCAAATGATAATGTGACTAACTCTTAAGCATTTTGGGAGGACTAAACCACCTCGTTTCGACCTCCTTTAAAAGAGATTTTTGCATCTCGGGTCTTCGTAAGCACTAGGAAGCTTCGGTTTGCAAATGCTTCTGTTGTCGTTTTGCTTGCAATATTTTTTTTTTCTCCTTGCCACGAGGCCTATATACTTTCTGCGTGGTTCTTCTGTATTTTGCTTTCCCATACTTTATAGAATTCTGTTTTTTGAGTCTTGATGAGAGAAGAGATAATATTATTATCATTATTATTATTATTATTATTAAATTATTATTGTTATAAATGATTATGATTAATAATGATTTATTATTAATTAATTATTATTGATTATCGTTAATATTTTCTCGTCATAATATATTCGTTTATACAGGAATAGGGGCTTATGCATATATCTAATCTGCGATATATATTAGACCAGATATCTTTAATATTACATACTTTATGGGAAGGTTATTTCATTCTCCAGAAGCTGCAGAAAATACAATGGTTTCATAAATGGTTGTATCAAACAGCATAGATGTCCAGGACATGTCTCTTGCAGACTGGGTGTGGTCTAAACATATTTTGAGTATATTAAGTGAAATGTAATGCGCTAAGCGAGTAGGGGATAGATTAACGCCGTGAAAGGGTTTTGTGTAGATTTTTCTAG
>NC_090745.1:850575-855575 GCF_036898095.1 Palaemon carinicauda | reverse complement strand
ACAGTAATAAAAAGAAAAAAAAACACGTTGTTACAGTGCTCTCAATCTTTTATAGATGTGAATTTTTTTTTTCCCAGATATAACATTTTTTTTTATTCAAATAACTGCTGACCATCTTCTCAACCTACATAAAAACTTAACTATCATAATACCTTCGTCTTTTTTTCTGGATTTCGTTATTTTCGCGGAACGTGACTCCTTTGTACAGTTAATGCGTACAGTGCGTGAAGGAAGGCAATTTAGAGGAGGGGGTGTGGGGGGTATGTTAGGTAGGCCCGGTTTGGGGGGTGGGGTGGGGGGGAGGGGGTTACTGTTGTGGGTTATAAAGGTAATTTTGGTGGTCACCCTTCTAGCGACATTCATTTCCCCAGTTCCTCCCTTGGTTTCCCTCCCTCCTACTCTAAATTCTCTCCCTTCCTCCTCCCTCTCCCCCTCCCCCCCTCTTCCTTGTTGTGTGAATGTCAAGGTTATTTTCAGTTTCCCTCCACTGGAGGGAGTTTTTCACTTTTGTTTTGAACGTAAGAAGTTCTGTCTGAAAAACTCCCAATGTTCCAATAACCACTTATATGTAAATTCACTCTTAGGTAATTCTCTGTTGGGCAGGCTAACATAAGTCTCTTTATAGTTTATATATGAATTTTCTGTTTTAATGTTGTTAATGTTTTTTTTAAGATATTTTATTTTTTCATTACTTATATCGGTTACTTATTTTCTTGTTTCCTTTCCTGGGCTATTTTTCCCTGTCGGAGTCCTTGTGCTTATGGCATCTTGCTTTTCCAACCAGGGTTGTAGCTTGGCTAAAAATAATAATAATAATGATAATAATAATAATAATAATAATAATAATGAATTTTCACTTAAGGAGTGGTAGTAAAATATGTCTGTAAAATTTGAATCTCGATATTTTTTCCATTCACTGACAATGTATGCAAGCTCGTATCACATTTTTTGTTGTGAAAGTATTCAGTCATGACTGTGTGTACCTGCTCAATAGATCAGAAATATTGTAGCTTCTTGTGATAATTGAGGTATTTTCCTCGCTTTCGAATGTGTTTCTGGATAAGGTACATATTAATGGCAATTTCCGAAGTTTAAGTATATTTTTACTGGTTGAAGTACTGATTTTTTTTCTGGTTGAAGTACAGATTTTAAGCCAATTTCTGAAGTTTTAAGTATAATTTTCTGGTTGAAGTACAGATTTTAAGGCAATTTCTGAAGTTTAATTATATTTTAACTGGTTAAGTACCGATTTTTTTCTGGTTTAAGTACTGATTTTAAGGCAATTTTTGAAGGCAAGTATATTTTTTTTTTCTGGTTGAAGTACAGATTTTAAGGCAATTTCTGAAGTTAAACTCGCTATTAAAATAACGTTTACGATTTGAACAATTGATTAATTCTCCACCTTTTTGTACCATTTCCATTATTCATGACCAGTTTTGTAGTTTTCCCATTCTTCTCTTACCATTGAAATCATTGTTGTAGCGTCCCCTGCCACCCTTCTGTGCCGAACAATATGAGCAGTCTTGTTTTCTAAAGTCAAATTCATGTCTATTGTCCGTCGAACAATTATAACCAGCGACACAAACCTTGCAGTGTTTGTTTTTAAACTCCGTACGTGCAAAGGAGGGTTGTCCGGGCGAGTTTCACCTTGATGATAACTTTGAACTCGGCGCCTTTTTTTTTTCTTTTTTTTCCCCATGATTTTTCTGCAGTGGTGATTTCACGTTCATGATCTTAAAAATCTAGTCTGCTAGTCGGTCTTCATTTGTCTGTCATTGCCTTCTAGTCTCTTTTTTTTTTTTATGAGATTCTTCATAATTCTGACCATCCTTTGCCTTTAGATCTGCCCAGACTGTACCATCCTGTACTGCAGTTAATTCTAATATGCTTGCCTTCTCCACCAAACGGCTAGGTAATACACAATTTCCTTGAAGTTTACCATTGTGGAATGATCTCCCTAATCTGGTTGTTGAATCTGTTGAACTTCAGAAGTTCAAACTAGTGTTTTTAGGTTGATCAGGCTGACACAAGTCTCTTTATATCTTAAAATATTTAATAGTTTTTATTCAGTACTTCTCATATATAGTTTATTTCCTTTCCTGTCAGGGTTACTTTCCTTTTGGAGCCATTTGGCTTGTAGTCACTTGCTTTTCCAATTAGGGTTGTAGTTTAGTTAGTAGTAATATTAATAATACTTATTGGCTGATCATGGTTTATTTATAGTGATCATGCTGTTATTTAATGTTCGGGACTGCAATTTTTATATTTTTAAGTTATTTTCCCTCTAGGCAATGTCTAATGAAAGGGTGAGGATGAATATATAGTTATTTGAATTAAAAAAGGGTATATGATAATTAAAGATTTTTTTTCTTTTTTTGTGGGAAGCAATATATTTGTTCAGATTTTGAGAAACGCTTAAGTGATATATTGTTGTATTGAAATGGATTCCTTTCAGTTGGAATATAAATTAACATAAATTAACTGGGGCGTGGTTAACAAGCAAACTGGAGGAGAGAAATTAGACCCAAGTGGAGTTGTGCTTCAAAGTAGAAACACGTGGCTGAGCCCATAGACTGGTTGTTCCTTAGTCCTCCACTCTTCTTCTCTAAAGCCTCTCCTCACCTCTTTTCACTCTGAACTTTCCTCATTCACTCACGCGCACAATCTTCCTACCCCCCTTATATCTTCTCTCCCGTACGAGAGAGAGAGGGAGAAAAAAAAAATTATAATCCTTCTCTCACCGAGATGTCTCACACGAGAACCGGATTCCTCACCTAAACTGTACTATAAAGATACATAAAATATAAGTTTTTATTAAGTCAATTTCTAGGATTAAGTCTTAAGATATTTAGCAATCATATATCTTTGTCTCTTGAGGGAACTGCATAGCTGTAAATACACATGTCTGTATCAAGGGCTTTTTTTTTTTACTGGAGAAATCGTCAGTGTAAATAGAGATCTTGTACCCTTCGCTGGCCAACTGTCATAACAATGGTGTTGGATGTTGGCTAAAGGTCCTCTCTCTCTCTCTCTCTCTCTCTCTCTCTCTCTCTCTCTCTCTCTCTCTCTCTCTCTCTCTCTCTCTCTCTCTCTCTCATACATGAATAGAATTAGAGTTGCAGAATACATTTTGATGAAATAAATATGCTTCCATTCATTTGTGGCTCGAGCTCCGGTAGGTAGAGCCCCCGGTCTTGGTATAACTAGACCTACGTTATAGGTATGTCTAGGCCTACGTTCTGGGTATGTCTAGGCCTACGTTCTAGGTACATCTGGGCCCATATTCTAGGTATATCTAGACCGTAGATAGAGCACAAAGACTATCCTAAAACGTTATTCTGCGTTGGATTCGTCCTTAATAGCGGCTATGCTTGGCTGCTGTCTTGTGGTTTCACCGGCGAAGAAGAATGCAGCCGGAAACTAGATGAACAGCGCACGGAGAGAGAGAGAGAGAGAGAGATGAGAGAGAGAGAGAGAGAGAGAGAGAGAGAGAAAAGATAAAGTTAGTTGGTTTTCTTGCAGTAGATGTTCAGCTTAGGAAGATTTGAAGAGTCCTTCTCTCGCAACTTCGCTGTGAAACGCGATACCGGTATCCTGATTGCCCTACAGATTGAGGAGGAGCCTTGAGGAACCTCATTTTAAGTCTTGGAAGAAAATAACCTTCCCCGAGGCATGGTTCTCTCTCTCTCTCTCTCTCTCTCTCTCTCTCTCTCTCTCTCTCTCTCTCTCTCTCAGGGCTCATATATCATGCTACCAACTTGGATCGACCTTTCTTTAAAATGTAGGATTCTAGTAATTTTCAGCATTAAAACTATTGGATTGTAAACATATCTAAAACTACAATTATTAATTGGCATTTTATTGGGAATTCTTGATAATCGTTTTTGCCTTGCTTATATTTTAGAAAGCTATTTTTTTTTTATCTGATCATGACCCGGCTTAGATGTCATGCCCTTTGCTTACCCTCTCCCCTGCACATTTATTTACCCACAATACCCATCTCTCATGGCCCCCCTCTTCAGTCCTTTCTCCCGCCATTAACCCCCCACCCCCGAATAACCGCGTGTCTCATACTGCCCCACCCTGTTCCTCCCTCGTTCACCCCTGAGCAAAAGTGCTCCCAATGACTGCCCTCCCTCAGTGTTTCCCTTCCGTCTGTTCCTCCCTCCCTCCCTATCTCTCCCCCCCTTTCTTCTTCTACTCCTCCTTCCGTCCCTCATCTTGAACATTGTGTACGTATGTGGTGTCAGTCTGCCTGGCGTTCCGAACTCCTACAGTGAATCCTTCGTTTGGTCTTGTGAAGTCGTTCCCACAAAGACAGTCTCTCCTTGAGAGTCGTCGCCAATACGACGTGACTAACGACGGACGAGTCATCACATTGGTCAGGCCTTCTCCAGCTGGGTGCTGCTCTCGGGCTGTTGTGGGCCAACAAAGCGTTTTTGGAGGGAAACGTGGTTTGGACTCTGTGACGAGCAGAGGAGCAGTTCGCATCGAGCTCTTAGCCAGTTTACGTCGTTGAAGGGAGAAAGCACCGCTAGTTAGTGATCGATTGGCTTGTTTAATTGTGATAGTGCTTGTTGGTTTATATATAAATCATTAGATAAAGTTCAGTGAAGGTGGTTTAGTGCTATAGTGGATTTGATCGTTTTAAAGCAAATATGAAACGAGTATTACGTGTTATAGATACTTAGAAACCCTTGAAGTGTCTCGCATCACCGACCTTGTCAGGCAGTAATGTTGTTAGCGAAGGTGGTGACGTAGAGAAAATTTGTCACGTCGTGAGAAGCACTCGACTGTTACCACCATTACCTGCTCGTTCTCTGGCCGAGTAACAGCTCTGCCGTTTCCTCAGAATTCCTCAAGTTACCTGAACATTTTAAAAGTTGTCGAATCCATGAGCTCGGACTTGAAGGTAGCCTCCTGTATGTGACGGTCTGCAACCAAGCCAGGTTTCATTAGTTAGCCAGTGACGACCCTCAAGCCCTCTCAGACGTGCTGGA